>NC_046664.1:130733590-130739519 GCF_010883055.1 Belonocnema kinseyi | reverse complement strand
TGAAAGAGGAAGCTCTTCTTAATATTTTGACACCAAAATCATGTCGATACACCTTACCGACTGCGAGTAAAGCCACCCACGCTTTAACTTGACAGACTGTACCTAAGTGAGCAGCTTTCAAGTGGTCCAATGTCAGATAGTGCAATTTCCACGTTCAAAGAAAATTGTTTGAAATTCCACGTAATAGCTTGCGATGAATGCGCGAGAGCCTTAGTAGATAGGTAGGAAACGTTCTGGACCACTTTTTCCCGTACGAATAGCAAACTTGTGGCTAGAGCGCAGAAGGCTATAAGATTGGTTTCTCTCCTTGTGCTGACTAAAGAATCACAGCTTTGAGCTATCCACACCATCGATATTGGAATGAACACTTAAAAATCATGGAAATGGAACTTTTCAACCCCGAAAATATGGAATAGGAGATGACATGATATACGAAATAACAATATTAGGCCATTTAATACCTGCTATTCCCGGAATTGAAGTTTTTCAACCCAAAATAATATCACTTATGTATTAAATGTTTATCGCAATGGTGCGTTCTTGCAAATTTCCAAGATCTGCAACCACCCTCGTAATATTATAACAATTCTCGGTAAACCAAATTTCATTCTAATGACGTCGTCGTCGATTTCTGGTATCCTTATCTATGTAAAATAAATAAATAAAACGTTCTGCTTTAATATTCGCCGAAAGGTGCGTCATTTTTCATATAATGTTAAACAATTTCTGAAGTATACAAAATTCCATTTTGATGAAATGATCATGACTCCTGGAACCCTTATCTACAGTGTTGTCGTGTTGCACCAACCTTGAAAGAATGGAAGAAAACAATGATATCAAATTACATAGAATTCTGAGAATTGTTTTCTTTCAAAATGGTATCATGTGATATGTATTACTCAGAAAACAAGGCATTATATCGTGCTTTTAATGTAGGTTGGAACACGTTAATCGGTAAACAAAATTCCATTCTTATGACGTAATCATCGATTCCTGGAATCCTTATCTATGTGAAATAAATTAAACGTTCTGCTTTAATATTTTCCGACAGGGGCGTCATATTTCATATAATGTTTAACAGTTTCTGGGGTAAAAAAAATTCCATTCTGATGACGTCATCATAATTCCAGTAATCCTTATCTACAGTGTATCCATGTTTCAACATTTTTTCCACACGAATAGAAAAAAGTAAGACGGAGTACGGATCGCTATGTGTTGTTTTATATCCGTATGAGTTATAAGGTGTGTGTCCGTGTGAGAATGGTTAAGAGTGCTAGGTGATAAGTCATCATCCCCCTGATAAGTGAGCCCCCAGAAGATATAATGGCGTAAGTGGTATCATATTTCCTGTATATTGATGAATTCATCGTTGAATATAATTCCTTGTTATTGTCAATATAATTCTGAGAAATAGTCGGTGTCTTTGATGTAGAGTGTGTGATATCATTATTTTGATAGTAATTTTTGAGAAATGTATTTTGTAGGTTTAAACAACTTTGAGCAGAAGAGTGCAGGGTGGAGAATTATCATCCACTTTGGTAGCTGAGTTGGCGCTCGGGATATAAAATGATGACGTAGATAGTTTATTTCACATGCACATGAGAGGGTGGCAATTCGAAGAAATATTTTTGGAAAACTTCAACAGAACTTTAACTAAAAACTTCTGCCTTTATTCTTTTTTGTAATGCGCAAAAGATGCGTATGTACAGTTGATAATTGATATGTGGGTTATGCATCGCATTCTGTTTTTTTTTCACTATTAATTTGAGTTATTGCTTCCTGATAGATGACATATTATTCTGTAGTCTAGAACATACTAGAAAATGTAAGTAAAGAAATATTCAAAGTCAATCGAATGGTTTAGGCAAGAAAGGTATCTAAAATAATAATAATAAGATTCCGTAAGATAGATCAAATGGTCAGGAATCCTTGTCGCTTTATTTTCGTATCAAGTAACGGGCGAGGGAGGACTAGAGATACGTTAAAGATTAAAAATAAATGTTGAAAAAATACAAAATATAATAAAATTTTTGAAAATGTTTTTAATCATCCACTGAAGCTACTGTATAATCTTTATAAAAATCGCGGATGATCTAATTTAATGTAAAAATTATTTTTCTCTAATGTTGAATCTTCTGAAACAAAGAGGTAGATATATGTTACTATCAGATACAATAAAAACCTATCTTACCAATATTCCACAGCTGTAGTGGTTCGTGCTATGTATCCACAATATTCTTAATAGCTTCATCAAATTATACTACGCAATTTTTTTTTGTAAGCAGCTTCAAGGTTATTTTTAGTGACGCATTCAATTTTTTTAACTGCACAAAAGTTATATGTGTCGATTATAATTTAGAACCTTTTAGAACATTGCGGAAAAATGGTGAATTATTAATAAATAGAGACAGTAAATCATATGCAACATGTATACCTTAGAGAGAAAGATAGATGGAGAGATAACCATGTATTAAAAAATGTTTGGATTCAAAAATAATTTTGTTAAATTTGTAATATTGCAGAAGGCCTTACGATTGGGCGACTCGAAAAGTGCCAGCAGATTCTTAAGAGGTCCTTTTACATACAGTGGATCAATGCAACAGATTCAGAATTTAATGATATAGCTAGGATGCGAAATAAATGATCAGCCATTAACATCTGATAGGATCCCGTAATAATAATATTGCAAGAGAACGAACAGGCAAGTGAGTCACTGCTGCCAAGAACCCTATTACTTCTATTGCAACTACCTTATAAGAGAGGAAACAGCTCATGCCTTTAGGGTTTGGGATACGTTTCACATAAAGACGTTAGGACAATATTCTGATTTATATTTGAAATCTGATGTCTGTCTTTTAGCAGATATTTTCGAGAATTTTAGATTGAATTATTTCTCCACCTGCAATTTAGATCTACTTCATTTTCAATATTCAATATTCACTTCAAATATAGGCTTTGGTTAAAGAAGCGGAAATGTTTGTAGCTGGTTGAAAGAGGCGTTGGAAAAGGATATGAAGGAATAGGAGTTGATGGAACAAGCGTTGCAAAAGGAGGATAAGGAGGACGAGGAGGAGTGTATTAGGTCAGTTTTTATGCATGAACAGCCATTCTTACTGTGTCAGTGACAGGATGACTTTCGTAAGATGCAATTAACCTATACGCTATGAATGAAATTAATTTTTTATTATAAAGATTCAACTCCTATTCAAGTGACAGCAAAGTAACAAGAGTATGCAGGTTAAAGAAAGAGAGAGAATGAGAAAGAGCTATGCATTAAAAAAGGTTTGAATTCAAAAATAATGTTGTAAAATTTGCAAGACTTTCTGATTGAGCAACTCGAAAAACAACAGCAGATTCTTGAGAGGTCCCTTAACATACAGTGGATCACGGTGACCTATTTAGAATATTTTATATGAACAATTAATAGCTGGTAACCTCCGTAATAATATCGAATTACCTATATGAGATGGAAATAAACAAAACATCTAGTTTGAAAGCCCTTTCTAGAATTTATAAAATAAATCAGCTACATAAATATTAAAGTTGACTGTAGGAAACGTTGAAATCATCTTTCACATAATAGATTTATCTGCTCTAAATATTCAATTTACTTATTTGAAACATTAAAATCGAATGGAGGGACACAGAGAATCGAACTTTAAAAAAATGTTACAGTGAAGTAATGATTACATTATGTATATTAAAATCTGCTGTTATATAATAGTTGCAAATAGTTATTTTTTTCAGAACCAACATTTAATTCTTGTTAAATCCAGTTACACAGATAACGGTTTCTGATCACCAGAATAATGATCATTCTTTTGATTCAACTATGTCAACTTAGTAAATATAAACTTAGTTTGATTAAGAAGAGGGCTTACGTTAATGAAGATTATGATGGAGTGCGGCACTACCAGGTACGCTGCTTTTCATGTAATTGTAACCACGCTTTTCCTGTTTAGACAAATTCTAGTTCACCCTCGGGATTGCGACTATCAAAGAACCGTTACTTACGGTACTGATTGTGCTCCATATTTGACTGACAAAGTAGTTAAGCAGTTAGCTTATGATGAAGGGAATAGATTTCCTTTAGCCCAAACTATATTAGAAAATAATATTTATGTCGACGATGTTTTGTTTGGCGCAGATAATTAGATTGAGTCGAAAATCCAACAAAACGGATTGTTCTTTCATTATTACCTAAGTGGAATGATCTTATAGGTTGGATAACTCCAGTTAGAATAGTGCAACAATTTTAATGCAGGAACTTTGGCTGCGTAAACTTGACTGGGACGAGAGACTACCTGATGATCTTGAAATCCAATGGTTAAGTTATCATGGTTCTCTGGAAAAATTAGAAGCACTTAAAGTCCCGAGATGGACACGATATTTACAGAGAAATTCTGAATTCGAGCTTCATGGCTTTTCTGACACTTCGTCAAAAGTTTATTTAGCTTCCGTTTACATTAAAATTCTTAGCGAAGATTTAAAGGAGGCTAATGTTTACTTTCTGATGGCTGAATTTAAACTAGCTTCTCTTAAATATGTATCAATTACTCGTTTGGAATTGTGTGTGGCTGCGTTGCTAACTAATACACTTAAGTTTGTCATGTAAACTATGCCATTAGATAAAATACCTGTTTACTGTCACACTGATTCTGTGACAGTCTTTTTGTTTGGCTAGGAAAACATCCTTCCAATTGGCCCGTGTTTGTCGTCAATATAGTTTCCCTAATTCATGAGCTGGTACCTCGCGCGAAATGGCGATACATTTCTAGTAAAGATAATCCGGCCGACTGAGCTACTCGGGGACTCACCCCCCAAAAATTGCTAAGGCATGCCTTATGGTGGCAAAGCCCACCTTCGTCATGTTTTAGGTGTGATCAAAAGTATATTTAACTTGATGCTTAAATTTTCCTCATGGTCAAGATTGCTTCTCATAACAGCTTATTGTAAAAGGTTTATTGATGCCAAGAAGAGAGGGTCGTTGCAAAAAATTCGATATTAAAACGTTTGAATCCATTTTTGGATTTTAACAATCTCCTAAGGTTAGGTGGAAGACTACGGTATGCTTCTATCAAATTTAATTAGTAGCATCCTATCATTTTTCCCCGTCACCACATAAGTTAGATTATCGCCAAGCATGCTCACCTTCGATCTTTACAAGGTGGACGGCCAATAACTTTACATAAGCTAATACAGTGTTACTGGATTTTGGGAGCTTTCTCTTTGGTTAAACGACTGATCAACTGTTGCCTAGAGGCCGCACGTGAGAGAGCGGCTCTGTCTCAACAACTTATGGGGAACTTACTAGTGATCCCAGATCTGAAACGAGACGTGGTCCAATATTATGACACGTCTATGTCCGTGTGAATATGGTAGGAGACGATATAAATGCCTGGGTTGCGCGCGCAACCTATTTCTCCTCTTCTGAATTTGAAAACTCGAAGGTTCACGATTGCCGGTCGGAACACTTCAGCGGTATTTATATCTCGATCTGCTTTGAAATAAAATGAAGAGATTGGGATTTTAATATTTCCAAATTTCGCTGCTGGGCTGGCGATTCTCATGATTTAAATCCTTCGAGCACCTCTTTAATGCGTGTATTTTGAGGTTATGTTACTTCAAGTATAAAATATAAATTATATAAATATTAATACTATTATATATATATATACGAGGGTAGTTCAATAAGTCCTTAGAATGACCAACATATGGCGCGCGAATCGCTCCAAATCATCTGTTTTCAGTCAGCACCACTCCCGACTAGATATATGGTGAAGTTACAGTCCACATCTTCTGAGTTTACGTGTTTTTATAACCAATTGAAAAAAAATTGTTCGTTAAGAAAAATGGAAAAAAACGAGTTCAGAGCGGTAATCCAACATTTTCATTTAAAGGGTTTAACTCCATATGAGATAAAAAATGA
>NC_046664.1:130721513-130733490 GCF_010883055.1 Belonocnema kinseyi | reverse complement strand
GACCAAATAGTTTAACTTTCACTTACAGTTGAAGTACTTAGTAAAAAAATTAATTTTTTCTTATTAAGGATTCATAATTATAGTTGAAAATTCAACTATTTGGTTGGCAATTAAAATTTTGGTTGAAAAATCATATTTTTGGGTTAAAAATTCAGCTTTTTTGTAGATGATACTCTTTTTGACTTTAAAATTAAATAATTTTGTTGAAAGTTCATCTATTTTGTTGGAAATTGACCTTGTTTGGTAGAAATTTAATCTTTTTGGTTGAAAATGTATCATTTTTGGTAAAAAATGTAATTGTTTGGTTGAAATATGAACTGCACATCTTCTTGGGCTTAAAAGTCGATTATTTCACTAAGAGTTGAATTACTTTGTAAAAAAAATACTGTTATTTTCAATGAGGTTTTATAATTATGGTTAAAAATTTAACTATTTGATTGAAAGTTTAACTCTTCGATTGAAGACTCATATTTTTCGCTGAAAAACATCAACTTTTGGTAGATAATTCGTTTTATTGACTTTAAAATTAAATAATTTCGTTGAAAATTCATGTATTTTGTTTGAAATGAATGTATTTTGTTTGTCTTAGTTAAAACACCAATTATTTGATAGAAAATTAATTTAATTTGTTAAAAAGTAAGCTTTTGGGTTGAAAATTGATATACTTTCTTAATTAGATTTTTTTTTCTAAAATTAAAAAAACTGCAAAATAAAGAAATTTCCTAAAAATCTTCCGGATTCTTTTTTTTTACTTTTTAAAATGTTTTCAAATAATCACTTAAAATTTATTTGTCAAAATAAACAATCATTTTCAATGTTCTTAGCAATCAAAACAATTTTTGTTATTTTTTTCAAATACTGTACAATTCTCAAAAAGCTTTTTTTTTTTAATCTGCAAAAGTCTAAATCGTGTTTCAAATTATATCAAATAATTACAATTTTTAAATTGATTCTGAATCTTTTTTTAAATTAAAAATGTAGCGTTTAAACTTAAAATTTAGCTCATTAGAGATTTAAAAATTCAAGGCTTTCGATTTTGAACCATTCTGTTCAAATTTGTATAGTTTTTAACAGTTGTTCGTAATGGATTGTTTTAAATGAACGATCAAATATTGCTGATAATTAACGAAATTTCCTTTTTTTAATTACAAAATTTGAAATTGAATGGGTTGAAAATAAAAATTTTTTATACTGAAATAATATTTCAAGTCGTAATCGAAAACAAATAAATTAATTTTCTAATAAATAATTGGTGTTTTAACCAATACAATTTACAGGATAAAGTTTAACCAAAAATTGAATAGTTCAATTTCCAGATAAAAGCTGTGATAAAAAATTGAATTGAAAAAAGAAAAAAACGAATTTTCAATAAAATTGTTAAATTTTCAAGGGAAAAGGTGAATTTTTGACCAAGAAGATTAATGTTCTATAAAAAAAACGATTTTCAAACTTAACCAATATATACGATTAATTTTTAATCAATCCTATGATAGTTACACTTTCAGATAAAGATAAATAATTTTTAACGGAAAAAATTGATTTGCAACAAAGTTGTTGAATTGTCAACCAATCAGATGAATTTTCGACCAAGAAAATTAATGATCTACAAAAAAAGACAAATTTGAAACAAAATACATGAATTTTCATCGAAATGATTTAATTCTAATGTCAAAAAGACGAATCATCTACAAAAAGTTGAATTTCTTAAACGAAAAATATAAGTTTTCAATCAAAGAGTTAAACTTTCAACCAAATAGTTCAATTTTCAACCAGAATTATAAAACCTTGTTAAAAAAAACGTATTTTTTTTACAAAGTAGTTCAACTCTTATAGTGAAATAATCGACTTTTAAACCCAAGAAGATGTAGAGTTCATATTTTAACCAAAAAATTGCATTTTTGACCAAAAATGATACATTTTCAACCAAAAAGATTAAATTTCTACTAAAAAACGTCAATTTAATTTTAATAAATTTTGTAATTTTAAAGTCAAAAAGAGTACCATTATCTACAAAAAGCGGAATTTTTAACCTAATTTAAAGGCAAATAGTTGAATTTTCAACTATAATTATGAATCCTCAATAAGAAAAAATTAATTTTTTTACTAAGTAGTTTAACTTTAAGTGAATAATCGAATTTTCCACGCAAAAATTATGATATTAATTTTTAACAATATAGTTGCATTTACAACAAAGCGACTTTGCAACCAAAAAATATTTACAGTTGATAATTCAACCGAAAAATGTAATTTTTAATCAAAAAGTATAAATTTTCCATAAAGCAATTTAATTTCTACAAAAAACGACGAGTTGTTAACAAAATACATGATTTTTTAACCGAAAATGGTATAGATTAATTGTCAGTTTCAAAAATGTATTTTCAACGAAAGAGATGAACCTTTAAATAAAAGAAATAAAAATTTTAACAAAGTAGTTGAATTTTTGATAGAAAAGAAGACTTTTTTTACAATATAGTAACATTTTCAACAAAATAATTAATTTTTCAATCAAATAATTGAGTTTTTATCCAAAAGGGATGAATTCCAAAATCACCAATTTCTTTAATTTCTTTCAAATGTGGATCAAGATTTAAATAAGACTATTATAATATAACATAATTATAATAATATATATATATATATATATAATAGTATTAATATTTATATAATTTATATTTTATACTTTAAGTAACGTAACCTCAAAATACACGCATTAAAGAGGCGCGCGAAGTATTCAAATCATGAGATTTGCCAGCCCAGCATCGAAATATGGCAATATTAAAATCCCAATCTCTTCATTTTATTTCAAAGCAGATAGAGATATAAATAGAACCGCCGAAGTGTTCCGACCGGCAATCATGCATCTTCGAGTTTTCAAATTCAGAAGAGGAGAAATGGGTTGCGCGCGCAACCCAGGCATTTATATCGTCTCCTACCATATTCACACGGTCATAGACGTGTCATAGTATTGGACCACGTCTCGTTTCAGATCTGGGATCACTGGAACTTACTTGAATTTAGAGTAACCCCACATCGTCCATTCACACATTCTGGTATGAACTACGCTGGCCCATTTTATGTTCGGTTTGATCCCGGTTATCTGCCGCTTTCCTCGCCGCCTTTAAGCGATTTTCTTCAAGGCGAGGAAGACCTGTACACTTGTAAAGTGATAATAGTACTACATTTCACGGTGCTGACGGGGAATTAAAAATTGCCTTTTGAATAATAGACTGGATGCTAATTTGCATAATGAGTTCGCAATTCCAGTTACTTCTTGGCATTTCATATCTCCTTGCGCTCCTCATTTTGGGGGTTTAGCGGAGGCTGGAGTTAAGAGTTTAAAACACCATCTGAAAAGAACTGTAGGTGCTCATACTTTTACATATGAAGAGTTTTATACTCCTTTGACTCTTATGGAAGCTTGCCTCAATGCACGTCCTATTGTCCCTATTTTGAATGATCCTGAAGAATTCTCCCATCTTACACCTGGACATTTTCTGAATAGAGCTGTTAAAGCGAGAGTTTTAATATGTTTCAATGCTATAGATTGCGATTGCATGTGAAACAGAATTTTAATCAAAACTATTGAATGCGATTTAATGCGAAGTAGAAAATATGCGATTGTTAAGCATTGAATGGCGGTGGGCGACATTTGCGTTGTTGACAAATACTCGATTAAGCACTTTTTTCTTTTCATCGTGCAGTTATCACTCACAGGGCGGACGGTATGTTTGAAGTTGTAATGTTTTGTCTTGATGAGATTTTCTGCGTTTATCAGTTTGAGTATGTGATGATAGCCTTTTCGCTCGAGAAAAACAGTGTGCGAGCAGCAGTGAATCACGACAGATCGTTGTCCGATTTTTTCGGATCAGTAAAGTGATTAACTCAAGAGAGACAGTACATGTCCGACAAATGTTCCTTATGAAACTCTTTCATTCGATAATTATTACACAAGATAAACAATAAAAAATTTAAATAATAGTTGATCTAAAATCGATGTTTTGTAAAACACAACTCGCGATCATTCAGCCGTTTGTTGATAAAAATGCCTGAAAATCGGTCGAAAATTATGGAAATGGCAGCGAGTTGAAGTCAAACCACTCTGCCGCTGAATCATTTGGTTGTTTTTTGCCGCTGATGCTTTGTGGCTTAGGAACAAAGGCCGATACGCGTAATACAGCAGCGGCAGCGTTTGCTGACTTCAACTCGCTGCGACTTCCACAATTCTTTTCAGATTTTCTCAAAATTATCAGAAAATCTTTCGCAAAGTCTAGTGAACAACTTTCTCATGATAAGTTATTTCTAATAACATTCTTCGTTGACCGTCCGACTGGTTGAAGTTGGCTTAACGTGGTTTTCGTTCAGAATCAATTTGTTATTAGACAAAAGCAAGCATATTATTTTTTATAAACAAAGTGCGTTGCTTATAGTCATCGCTTATATATTTAGAATACACCATACAATTTTCAAGCATTTTTCTCAAAAAACGTACGAATAATCGCGAGTTGTGTTCCAAAAAATATCGGCTTTTGATCGTAAATTTTTTAAGTTTTTATTGTTTATCTTGAGTAATAATTATCGAATGAAAAATTTGCGTTTCGGCCACTTTTTTTATCACTAGATTTTCCCAGTCGGACAATACTTCTACGCGTTTACGAGCGCTTTTCGAGTTGTTGCATCAGCCAACTCTATATTAAAGGTCTGAGAGCGTAATGCGTGAAGAGCGGAAAATCCGCTCATCGCTGGCTCTTCTCCTGTTTATATTTTCTCAACGTTACGAGCGAGGATGCTCTATGTGAGCTGCGCGAGCTTAGCGAGAGCTGAGAGTGATCGAAAGTCCACCAGGACTTTCGAGGCCATCAATAGCGTGCGCCTACTCGTATCATAGATACGTTATTCGATATCTGAACCGTTCCACTGATACATAAGCTACATTAAATCGAGGAGGAGAAGAGTTTAATTCTTTGGAGCGCTCATAGCAGAATATGAATTTCACTAGATGGCACTGAATCACACACTATATAGTTAAATACATCATATTATTTGTGGGCTTTACTTGAACTTTACTTTATAATTTGTATATTACATATGATCTGTAATTACTCTATTTATATATTTGGTTGAAAATTCATATACATTTTTGAAAATTCATCTATAGCATGAAAAAGATTCTCAATTAAAAACCAGACTTTAAAACTACATGATTTTTCGGATCTGTGACAAAAAGATCCAAAGAAAAAGCACTCGTCCAATAAGAGTCGCACTCTATGAAAAAGGCCCGCGAATCAGACAGCGAGCAGGGGCGTGCTCACACATGCATCCATCGCGATGAAACTAGTCGCTCCCTTATTTGCCGGCCTTTTTCACGGTGCGCGACTTTCATTGGGAGGGCGCTTTCTCGTTTGGGCTCTTTGTCACGGATCCCACTTTTCGGCTAATTAGAGGCAAGAGGTGATGATTGAAGGAAAGATAGATAAAAAAGTCAACAAGGATTTTAATTTTTTTATAAATAAACTAATATTTGATGAAAAATTCCATTATCTCTGACATTTGTCGGCAGAAAAATTCGGTTTTTTCAATGCCAGTCTTTTTATTTAGGAACTTTATGATAACTTCAGGAAAATGACTAATTTTTTGATCAATTTTATGATTTTTTAAAACAAATTTAAGAACAAATGCATGATTCGGGCATCTGTCGACAGAAAAATGCTTTTTTTTCCATGTCAGACTTTTAATGGGAACTTCATAGATAGATGAAAGTTTATTTTTCGGCCTGCTGGCCTTAAAAAATTGAATTGCTTACACTTTTATTTTTTTTTACAGAATTGTCTTACAACTATCTCTTATAAATTAACATCCATACACACCTTATAACTAATCCGCTCGCTTCTATAGCCTAATCTTCCTCGCTGGGTCTCGCCTCTCCTCGCACGCATGTCGCTCTTTTTCGCAATGTCTCGCATTGCAGCCTCTGCCTCCGTGGCTAACACCTAATACTCAACTACTATTTACAATATTTACAGTTTGCTTACACCTACTTCCTCTCCTATTTACAATCTCTCCTTCTCCATTCCTCTTCCTCCTTCTTTCCCTCTTATCCGTCTTGCCCAACACTCCCTTTACTTATTCTACTGCCCTTTTGTCCCCCCTTTCATGCAACAATACCTCCATGCTTATCCCACTCCTTTCCACCTCTTCACATTCGTTCAACCAGTGCTCAACTTTTGCATTCCCCTTTCCGCACACTTGACACATTATCTTCTCCCTTGAAAGCCAGATCCTATTAAAATTCTCCATGCAACCGTATCTCATTCTCGCTATAAGTTCCTGACTTCCTTGCTCTTCTTTCTCACACAATTATTGCGCTCTCTCCCATAGCATAATCCATATATAGTTCCCGTTAAACCTTGACACTCTTATTATCTCCTCTCCTTTTGCCTTCTCTTTCTCCATGCCATTCTTTTGAACCATCTCATATACCTTTCTTTCTTCCTCGTGCAATTTGCTAACTTCATCTATCTTCAATCCACTCGTTCTATAATACCTTTCCCTTTCCACCTCCATATTTGCACCACTTTGTCTGTTCTCCTGCTCCCACAAACACTACTTAACCAGCTAACTTCCCCCCTCTTCCAAAAATTTCTCCTGATATTTACATGCTCGATTCTGTGTTATAATCCCTAAAATCGTTCTTCCTGTCTCCCTCCTGACAATATAGTTTGGCGTATTTCTTGCCAACCCCAGTATCCACTTGACATACCTCTCCTGTATCCTATTTACCTCCTCCCTTCCACTGCGAATTTCTCTATCTTCTTCCACTCTTGTATATTCATGATCACATAGTCTATCACCGATACACCCATCTTACTCACATACATGTATTCTTCCTCTTTGTCCTCTGTTACCATACCACTCGCCACCGCCTAGCCTCTGTTCTGTAAGTTTCCCACCCTTTCTTTAATTGTTTCCATCCCATCCTTGTTGTACACAGTTACAAACTTATACGTTACCTTTCCTATCTTTACAGCCCTTATTTGTACGCCGTTCCCCTCTCCCTCTCCATGAATTGCTTCCTCTAAACCATTTCTAACCCCTGTTATAATTCCCCAAATAATTCTTCCTTTCCTCTTTATTTTGACCGCTTCCGGTAGCCTCCACCTATACCCCCTTGGCAACTTTCTCTCTACTCTATCCCATTCCTTTCTATCTAACCACGTCTCTACCAGTCCAATCATTTCAAATTCCTGAATATACCTCCATAAATCGTCTTCTTTCTCCTTTACCCCTGCTACATTCCAATACAGTACCTTTAGCACTCCTCCACCCTGCTTTACTCCCACCCGCCTACTACCCACGAAACAAATTCCCGTGTACTTCCTTCAACACATCCTTCTTCTCGTCCCATACCCACATGTTCTCGTCTATTCTTATTTTCCTATACCCTACTTTCGCCGCTCGCCGCTCACTACTCTCCTTCCTAGGCCTTCATTTACCATTCTCTGCATATCCCTTTCCCTCCTCGTCAAATCTTGACCAATGAAAACCTTGTCCTCTTTCTTGTCATCCGTTCCCTATCCGCTCTCTCCTCCTTTTCATTCCTACGCTTTTCCACTTTCTTTTCTATCATAATCTCAACCTTTTATCAAAAACATTGCTTGTCGCCCTCCCCCCTGTCAGCTGCTCCCATTGTCGACCTGCCCACCACCTTCTCCAGCCTTTTTTCGCCCTTTCCTTTCACACCCTAATATCTTCTTCCATCTCTATCCTCTTTTTCCTTCCTCACCGACGCCAACTCCCTCTGAAATCCTTCTACTTTCCCCCTCAGCTCTTTTACTTTCTGTTCTCATCTCTCATCTCTGACCCTCAGATCCTCCCTCATACTTTCCATTTGCCCCATAACCCCCCTTATGTCCTTCCTCAACCCTCTGATCTCGCCTATCACCACCCTGAAAGCATCCTGCTCCGTCTGCCCCTTCATTTTTAGGGAGGGGGTGACCTACGTGTTCGTGCGCTTTTTTTAAAGGTACTCTCTAACGCGCTTTTCTCCCGACTCTCTTTGCTTTCCCTTTTTCCCTTCAAGAGATTCACTCCCTCACTTGCACTGGATGCTCTCTCCCTTTCCTTGTCGCTCCGATTATTCCCACTCCCCGACGCGCCACTCGACACAAGACATGCACAGCTGGCCGTCGTGTCCTTCTGGAAATTTCATCCCCGTCTAATTCACTACCAGTACTCTCGCTGCTCACCTCACACCTGCTCTTGAGGCTCCTGTCGCTTACCGCCCTAAAATTAACGTTTCATTGCACTATTTCACCCGGCACAGCCCATGCAGACACCCTTTTCTCATCCCTTACATCCCCGAGCACTACGAGAACCACCCTTATCTATCATGAAGGCCCAAATTCCTCACCATAAAACTACCCCCTCCCTTGCAAACCTACAATGAGAGACTTTCCATTTGAATAAATGATAAAATCGTTTGAAACTTTAGTATTCTATAATATCAAAACAGGGAAAAAAGTGATGCGCTTTAAAAATTAATAAAGTGGTTTTCAACTGGCGAACTTCATATTTTTCTTACAATAAGTGAAAAAAGTGTTGCAATATTTATCATAAAAACTGTAAATATTTTATATTCACTACATCAAAGTAAACGAGCGATTTTAAAACGACATTAAAATAATACATTTAAAAGGCTAAAAACAAGCTTTTAAAACTTTCGTAGAAAGAATATGAGGTTTTGAAATCCACTATAAGAAAAATTATGACTCTTCATTAAAAAGAATCGCGTGCAAGAAAGAAGTATACCTGTAGTGACAGAGGTATACAACGCACTACTAACACACTTAAGTGTGGACAATAGGCCCAATCCTGAACAGCATATATACTGGACATACTTATACTACGCAACACATTGTTAACTTAAACCTGCGCCTTTATTAACTTGCACATATAAACGCTCGCACGCAACGCAGAAACACGAACCTGAGTATATCTGAAAATCACTTCAAATGAAGATTTTGAATTAAAAGTACAATTCGTTATTTTTTACAAAAATTCCAGAAGCAATATTAATCTAGAGGCAATTTAGTTCAATTTAAAAGGTTGTATATATGAAGGATACTGTAATACCTTTTCCTGTAGGCGCCAGACGCTTTCTCGGCGTCACTTCGAATTTTACTGGATTCAACACGTTATTAAAATTTTAGACTTTTAGCTCATTCGGCAGAGGGATTTGTGGGGCGAGGAAAATTCACAGAAAAACACCCCATATTTAAAAAGAATTTAAAAAAAGACATTTAATGAGATTTCAACTTCAAATAAAATTAATTTGATAATACACAAATTATCTCCACTTCACTAGTTTATAATAAAGAGTTTAAACAAAACACGGAGGGGTTCTCTCTAGCATTTGCACCAAAATAGCTTAAAACTACAAGTATTTATTTACAAACAACATTAAAACTTTAAAATTTTAAAATTCTCAACAAAAAAAACTACTCCATTTTAAACCGCAAGTTCACGACTCGAAATGGCTTCTGCGTATGTAGAATTTCTTTACAAATGGATTTCGCTTCGATGGCCGACACGAGACTGATGATCTTGCAGTTCTACCGCCTTTTTTCCCCTCTTCGCTCGTTTTTCCTTGACTTCGCCCAGCGTGTTGCCCACAACGCCATTAGAAGATGTTGCAATTGGCGGAAAGGACTTGACTGATTCCGGTGAGTGTAGAGCTGGTCGGCCAAGATGGCGGCAACTGAATTTTGACAGTCAGTTCCGTTCTATCTTCCCGGCCGCATGTTCGAAGTCCGTAGTGGTCGAGACTCAGTGCGTGGAGTGAAACGTGGTGTGGGTAGGTGAACTGACAAGTGTTTACTTTAGTTAGAGTAGGATGGCAGTGTTAATCCCTGCCAGATTTTCGAAAAGGAGAAGAACCAAATTCGACAGCCGAAGGCAGGACGTTACTCACTCTCGTCCACAGGTGATACAATACAGGTACAATATAGGTACTTTATATTTCATACAGCGGTGGTGTAATCCACATAAATCAAATACAAACAGATAAAATTTATAATTTCTTTCATTCTTCCACACAATTACCTAAAACAATCGTTCAAATTCATGCAATACTTAAGTGTAATTGAAGTTCGTGACGTCAATGGATTCACGTGGTAATGTTATTTAATTGTGAAAGTGATCTGGAGTGGGATCTATAACATGTGGGTGGCCACAGCGTTACAACAGTAAAAAAGTAGGAGAAAAATCTATCTGATCACATGAAATATCACAGATTTCATATCATATGATGATATATTGTACTTTAAAATAATCTTTCTATTTTGTCTGTTTTCTAATAAATTATGTATAAATTTAAAATAAGCTACATTCGTAAATTTTAAATCTTCTATTAAAAAATTTCCATTTTTAATCAAATTTTTTTAAAATGCTGTTCTTACTACTTCAACAATTATTAATTGAGAGGGGTAGGAATCTTAAGTAAAATTAAACTAATTTGGATTTACAAAAGGAAATTTAAAAATTAGTAACCAATTTACAACAACAAAAATTTGTCAATTTGAAAAACAAATTTTTTACGAACGGGTAAATTTTTCATTTATATTTTTACTGAAATTTGCAGAGAGCCTAATTTTGCAATTTGATCACTTTCAATTTCATTGGTCGATACCTTGATAAATTTAAAATTAATAAAGAAAAATAAATATTCTCCAGTTTTTTAATATTGGAATAATTATCAATGTGGAAAATTCTGCAATATCCAGAATAATTTTCGGGTGACTTGATATGCTTGGAATTTATAAATAAATTTTCAGAGGGGCTGATTTCGAAATTTGATAGTTTTGAAGTTCATGTCTGGGTATTTTGATACATTTATAATTTGTAAACTAGGGCGCGCCACTCTTAGTTCTCGCGCTTCGCGCTCGATGTTATATTTATCTCGCGCTTTATGATGCGTAAACCTTTCAAGATTAGAGACGAAAGCTTCGACAACTCTTATTTAGTGATTGTGAATTCTCCTTTGTTAATACTCCTTCGACATTAACGAACATATTCTCATCACATACCTCATGTTTCGCACTCAATTTAGTTGAAAATATGAACTTTTCTACATTATGTTTGTGACGTTGCAGATTTTCTGCAACTCACAAAATCCTGATTATGTAAAGTTTTCCTTATTCAAAGCTCTCGTGTTCACACAAAGAGTAATAAAATTCGGCACTCCTCCGTTCTTTTTTATTTTATTTTTAAGCTATTATTGTTTTATTTTATATCTATTATTTTACTGTTTTAATAGGCTATTGTATTTTTTTTATATCGCTAAGTTTAAGAATGGACTGCTTATTTTATTTTTGTGTTTTGTTAAAATTTTTTTTAATTCCACGGTTTTGAAAAAGAGCCACGTAGAGTTGCATCATCGAAGCAAATGATCGATGAGATCCACCCCTACCTTCGCCTTCTGCAGATCTTCACATCTCAAGGATAGAAAAGATAATTTCTTTTGGTCATCTGAGATCCAAGGCACGTTCCACATGACACATCTATCATCGATAGATGTGTCTGCAAAGATGCAGCATTCTACCAGCGTGACCTATCGATGGCCTGGATTGATTATCGGAAAGCTTTCGATTCTACATCCCATAGACTTATCATCTGTCTTTTGGAAATCTTAAAGTTTCATCCGCAAATAGTTGGGTGCATAGAGAGATTGATGCCGCTTTGGAAAACCAGATTTACTATCTCATCTGGCAAAAATCGTGTGACAACTAACAAGGTCACGTTTCAGAGAGGTGTCTTTCAGGGCGATACCATGAGCCCACTCCTCTTTTGCCTTACATTATTGCCACTATGTCTAGCACTACGCCATTCCGACAGGTACTTGTGCGGCAAACCTGCAGATCGAAAGTACAAGGTCACTCATGTATTTTACATGGACGATCTTAAAATCTATGCTAAAAACAGA
>NC_046664.1:130713839-130721413 GCF_010883055.1 Belonocnema kinseyi | reverse complement strand
GGATATTGTTGACAGATGACAATACGCCAATTAGCACAAATGGTAGTTCCGACAGTGCCTACAAGTGTGCCTACTGGCCGCTAGATGGCAATACCGGTTTCAAATGTATACACCTGGTAGACAAGTCAACGAACTTACAAGCGGCTATATTAAATAATTCAGAGCAGTACTCTTTGAAGGCGGCGATTTTCTCATCCTTATTACTTTGAGAAGTTGTTTTACTCTTCAATGAATTTTTCAACGTAGTGTATTTTTTGTGAAGATTTGTGAGACATTCCTTAATGCGCTGCTCTGAGACCGTTGGGAAAGAAGCAGGTTTTCAAATAACTATTAGTTTGGAACGAACTTCGTCGGCAATGTCCCTGGACCAAAATCTTTTGGAAGACCAAATATAGGGCAATGCACAAAGTCTCTCTTTGCGATTTTTGACATGCTTTGGCATACAAACCAAAGAGGGGAGTGCAGGCAGAACCCGAATCTCTACCACCAAAAGAACCAACGACGAGACAATGAGAAGAAGAAACTATTACGACAAAGTCAACTAGCACCTGCGAGTGAACGAACATTAGGCGTGAGCCGACAGTAACAGCCATTGACAGGTTCTGATAAGTCTCGACAATGCTCGACCAGAGGGAGGGGGAGGGGAGAAGGAGACCGGTAACTGGGGGGGGGTCAAGCTTCAGTGTAGAGGTGGAACAGACGCTCGTGTGCTCGTAGGCAGACATGACCCAGGGACCGCACAATTATTTAAGCGTTTTATTCGAAAATACGCAATTTTGAGCCATTTCCCCCTCCATGAGGATTGGCATGGGATGACTTTAGCAACTCGGTACGGACCTCTAAATATCCTCTGATGACTTTTCATCGTACAGTCACCCTTAGAAGGCATCGGTATCTATTTTAAGCCCATTTTTGCAAAAACTTAAATTTTAGTGTTTTTTAGTGAAATTTCGAGATTTCACCCTCAAAGAACAGACTGAAGATATTATCCGATTTCAAAACTTCAAAGTGCACTGAGTTTCGTATTGGACTGGGCCACTTTTCCGCACCCAGGAGTTTACTGGACGCACAATGTTGGTTTTTCGCCCTAGCCTATTCTCCATGCAAACGCACCTCATTCTCGCTATAGGTTCTTGACTTACTTGTTCTTCTTTCTTGTCCAAATATTGCGCTCTCTCCCTTGTCAAAATCCACACATAGTTTCCATTATACCTTGACTCTCTTATTCTTTCCTCTCCTTCTGCCTTCTCTTTCTCCATGCCATTCTTTTGAGCCAACTCATATACCTTCCTTCCTTCCTCGTGCATTCTGCTAACTTCATCCATCTGCAGTCAATTCGTTCTAAAATACCTTTCCGTTTCCACCTCCATCTTTGCACCACTACGTCTGTTCTCCTTCTCCCACCAACACGCCCTAACCAATTTACTTTCCCCCTCTTGCAAAAATTTCTCCTCATATTTACATGCTCGACTGCCTGTTATAATTCCTAAACTCGTTCTTCCTGTCTCCCTCCTGACAATATAATTCGGCGTATTCCTTGCCAACCCCAGTAGTCACTTTACATACCTCTCCTGTACCCTATTTACCTCCTCACTTACCTTCCAACCTCACACCTCCACTCCGTAAAATAAGACACTCATCACTAGTGAATCAAACGATTTCATTCTCCTTTCAAAATCATCTGCAAACAATCTCTTCCCCAGCCCCCACACCTACCTCATCGCCACATTTGCCCTTCTCACTCTCTCTTATATATGACCATCCACTCCCCCATTTCTTCGAAACAGGAAGCCCAGGTACACAAACTCTTTCACCTCCTGTACCGCTTTACCCTTCTACTTCCACTTCCCTCCCCCTTCTCTCTCACCTCCTTTCCTGAACACCATAACCTTCGACTTTTCCGCATTTAACTCTAACCTATTCTTGTCCAAGTAGCGTCTCAACCTCTTAATCATCTCCTTTAAAGCCTCTTCGCTTTTTGTCAACAGCAGTATGTCATCTGCATATGCAAGTGACCATATCCATATCCGCGATTAAAATTGCAAAAAGCGTTGGGCTAAGCGGGCACCCTAGCCTCAACCTCCGATGCATCCATAATTCCTCAGAAATTCCCTCCCCTTCTCTCAACCTATCTTTCGTCTCCTCATATACCTCCCTTACCCTCTCGATCAGGCCCCTCTTCAGTCCCCTCTCTTCCATTGCCTCCTACAACCTGCCTTTGATTTTTTTAAATTCCCTATCTGCTTCTCTATCTCTTCGTCATTCACTTCCTTTTCATCTAGCTCTCTGTTTCTTCTAATCCCCTCATCTCTCTTTCGTTTATCTGACCCTTGAATTGAATCCTTAAAAAATTTCCTCCATTGCTCTTTCTTCTTACACATCGCCCTAAACTCCTTCCTGATTTATACATACTCCTCCCTTTTCGCGCTTCCTTCCACTTTCTGTACTTCTTTCTCACCTTTCTCTTCATCATTTTACATTCCCTATCTCACCACGGCTTTACCATTCCTTTCTTCTTTTTCCTAAATACCTTCTTTTTCACACAACCTTTCACTTTCTCTTGTAGATCCTCCCATATCTCGGCCACAGACTCTCCCTCAAAGCTTTCGTTGCCCAACTGCTCCTGATACTTCTCTATCGCCTCTCTCGTCCATGACACCCTCTCCCCTGACACATACGTGTATTTTCCCTCTTCGTCCCCTTTTACCATACCATTCGCCACCACCCACCCTCTATTCTTCATCCAGTCTCTTAGAATCTCCCCCTCTTTATTATCTTATCCTTCGAATCTGTGTCATCCTGTAGCCTCCACCTATACCCCCTTATCAAATTTCGCTCTACTCTATTCTATTCCTTTGTCTCTGCCCACGTCTCTACTAGTCCAATCACATCAAATTCCTGAATATACCTCTAGAACTCCTCATCTTTCTTCTTTACCCCTGCTAAGTTCCAAAACAACACCTTTAACATTCCTCCACCCTGCTTTACTCTCACCCCCATACTTCCCCCGAAACAAATTCCCCTGCACTTCCTTCAACTCCTCCTTCTCCTCGTCTCATACCCACATTTTTTCGTCTGTTTTTATTTTCTGATACCCTACCTTCACTGCTCTCCCTTCACTCCTCTCCTTTCTAGCCCTGATATTTAGCATTCTCTGAACATCCCTTTCCGTCCTCGTCAAGTCTTGATCAAAAAAAACCTTATTGTCCTTTATCCTATTTTTAATACGCATTACCCCCAATTTATCTTCCCAGCTCTCCAATTCCACCACCGGCACTTCATTTTCCTTTTGCCCCTCCATCCTAACTTTCCCTACCTTGCCTTTAACCCACCCTATGCTCTGTAGCAGCGCTTCCACCCCGTTCCTTTCTTCCCCACTCTTGAGCTTCAATCCTCTTATCACTATATTATTTCTCCTATCTGCCTTATCTTGTCTCTCCATTGTCAACTCCATTGCCCTTATCCTTTCCCTATCCTCTATCTCCTCCTTTTCATTCCTACGCTCTCCCACTTTCTCTTCTATTATGCTCTCCACTTTCTCCCAAATACCTTGCTTTTCACCCTCCCCCTGTCCACTGCTTCCATTCCCGACCTGCTCTTCACCTTCTCCAGCCTTTTTTTCGCCCTTTTCTTCCACATCCTAATATATTCTTCCATCTCCTTTATTTTATCCTCTTTTTCCTTCCTTACCGACACCAACTCCCTCTGCAATCCTACTTTTCCCCTCAGCACTTTTACTTCCTTTCCCCATCTCTCATCTCTTACCCTCAGGTCCTCCCTCATACTTTCTATCTGCTCCATAGCCCCCTCACGTCCTCCCTTAACCCTCTGATCTCCCCTATCAGCACCCCGATAGTCTCCTTCTCCGTCTGCCCTTCCATTTAGGGGGGGGGGGTGACCTACGTGTTCGTATGCTTTTTTTAAAGGGACTCTTTAGCGCGCTTTTCTCCGGACTCTCTTTGCTTTCCCTTCTCCTCTTCAAGTGATCCTCCTCCTCACTTGCTCTGGACGCTCTCTCCTTTACCTGATCGCTTCTTTCGCTCCGATTCTTCCCCCTCCCTGACGCGCCACTTGACACCGGGCCACGCACAACTGGCCGTCGCACAGTGGTCTGGAATAGGAAATTACTGTTCATAATCGCCCACAGGTCGTATTTCTTAAACGATTTAAAAGTTTTTTTTAGAAATGCTCAGCAATTAATTTTGAAGAGAATTATGGTTTGCTTTTTTAAATTTTTTTCACAGAGCAACAATATATAAACAAATATAGTGACAAAATTGACCATTTTAGCTTTGTAAATTTGTATCTCAAGAAAAAATACAGATAGAAACTCACTATCAGCTGGAATTATTGCACATGCATTCATAGAACATAATTAATTTTAATAATATTTAACTTAATTATTATAAACCATTTTTATAAACAAATTCTTGTTAGTGTTTTTTATCATAGAAAAAATTGTTTATTTCACGCTAGTTGCTAATATTTTTCATAAGAGTCACAATTTGTAACAAAAAAATTAGCATGAGTTAACAACTATTGTTTTTATAAACATTTCTATAAACAAATTCTTTATAAACGAGTTTTTTTCATAGCTGAATTAATTTTTCTGAACAAAAGTGATTCACAATTGTCTTTAAAGCCATTTATATACTTTAAGCTTTATCAAACATAAAGAATACAGATTGTTTATAACAATTTAGTTAAACAAGTCTCCTAATCAGCCGTTTCCTCGTAGGAAAAAATGTTTTTTTCTTTAATAATTATTAGAGTGACATTTATTGGGGTGACTAGCCAAGGAAATTAAATAAAGAATAATTTATATGATTGTTATAAACAATTTTTTTCTACAAAACTATGATTTATTTTTTTACATGCAAAAAGGATGGTTTTCCACTGAAATTAACCGACGATGAATTAACAGTGATTCCAAAATTGGATATGGTACATTAAAGAATAATTTGCGTAATTGTTAATAACAATTTCTGTAGCAAACTGTCCATAGCAATAACGCTGTACTTGCGTTCTTTGAAGTCACCTATCTTTCATTTGTTTTATGCAACTTCCTGAAAATAAATGAGGAACAAGTGAAAATAAGGTGCAATAACGCTGTATTCTCGTAGTGTGGACTTTTTTTGTTACCGAGGAAATTTGCGTTTATGTAGGTTAAGCCAAAGCTGAATGATACGGTACCGCAAACACAACGGGACAACACAATTAGTTTAATTGTGTTTCGTGAGGTTAGGTTAGGTTAGGCTAGGTTAGATTTATTTCTCGGTTAGGCTCGAGTTGACCCATTCGATGTAGCACACATTTGCTACTGGGAAAATATGCTTCCAGAGCTTTACGTGTAGTTCAATAATTTTCTGTTAATTCAGGTTGGGTGAGTTCAGGTTCTTTTGGGTAAAGTTACGTTAAATAAGTTGATATCAGGCAATGGTTGATCCTTCACAGTTGTCGACATGTTTTTGAAGTGAAAATTTGCATCACTGGCATTATTTTGAAATTTATTTGCATCAGTGCATGATTTTTCGTCATTTTTTGAGGTTATGGCAATATGTAGTATACACTCCATGAACCTAATCCAGGCATTTTTGATTTCCGATTTCGTTAATTCGTTTGTTTCCTTTGCATATTTAATCATGATAAGTATACAACGTTTTGGCGAGGAACTATGAGGATTCATCCAAACTGTTTCTCCTGTATGCTTTACCCTCAACTATATTGGCAACATTGATGCTGTGAAAAAAGAGTCATCGGTCAAATCGTTGTTATTAAACTTCTGATTGTATGTTGCATCGGTTGACAGTCCATCGATGCCATATTTTATTTCAAAGTCCAAATAAGTGATCTTTAATCTATTCTCTGAAATCGGAAGGCATAAATTCGGATCTTTAAAAAGACGTTAAATAGTGTGATCAATAAGAGACTGAATCTCAACCATGGCTCCTTCTTCCGACATTCGAATAATTGAAGGGTAACACTATTTTTTAATCTCTAATACATTCACATATGAAGGATAAATGTCAGCCTTTCTTTCTTTGGCCTGTAAGTGAATAGTATTATATTGATACTTTGATAGTCTGACCTGTTGCATTAAAGCTAAAGCTTCTATGATTCATATGATTCAAAGTGAGATTTACCTGAAATGTTTACATTTTCAGTATCGTCAGCATTCAAAAGAACGACTACAGCATTTGCAATTTTTTTTCTTCCACTTTTTCGTAAACTTCACAAAAATGCATCCTGTATCTCAGCAGCCGTAAAACTCTCTTCAATGGACATTAATTTTCGTCTCTTTCGCAGCAGAAGCATCTTAGAATTTTGTATCCGAACTTTTTCTTCCTCTTTTTGATTTTATCCCAGAAAAAGTAACAACGAAGTCCGTTTTTAGCCACTTTTCGAACCTCTTTTCTAACTGACTTTTTATACTTAAACAGTCTTTGCATTTTTTTTTTTGAAATATAGGTAAAAAATACAAATTCAAATGATTAGCTACTATTACTAGATGCGCAGAATCAAGATTGTACTCAGTTTGCATGAAACTCAACAAACCTTGCACGTCAGTGCCAAAAGCAAATCATATGAAGATAATTTCAACGCAGCCTCTCTCAGTTATATAAACGAAAATTATGACTTCTCTTGCGAGAGCGCGTGCGAGAAATACCCACCTAGCGGTGAACCTGGAACTATACTTTTTAGTTGAGAGTCACTTGTTCTTCATTTGTTTTTTATGAAGTTAGGTACAAAACAAATGAAAGATAAGTGACTTCTGAATACGCAAGTACAGCGTTATTGCACCTTATTTTCACTTGGTCCTCATTTCTTTTTCAGGAAGTTGCATAAAACAAATGAAAGATAGGTGACTTCTAAAAACACAAGTACAGCGTTATTGCTATGGGCAGTTTGCTACAGAAATTTTATTAACAATTACGCAAATTATTCTTTTATGTACCATATCCACTTTTGGAATAACTGTTAGCTTATCGTCGGATAATTTCCGTGGAAAACCGTCCTTTTTGCATGTAAAAAAAATAAATCATAGTTTTGTAAAAAAAATTGTTTATAACAATCATATAAATTATTCTTTATTTAATTTCGTTGATTAGTCACCCCAATAAATGTCACTCTAATAATTATTAAAGAAAAAAACAGTTTTTCCTACGAGGAAACGCGTCGTGTCCCTCTGGAAATTTCCTCCCTGTCTACTTCACTACCAGCAATGCCAGTACTCTCGCTGCCCACCTCCCGCTCGTTCGTCGGTAACCGTAACCTATCCATACACAAAAGTACTCACTACCGCCCACAGATGTCTCTTAAGGCTACTGCTTCTTACTGCCCTAAAATTTCAGTTTCTTTGCTCTATTTCACCTCTCACATCCCATTTAGCCACCCTTTTCTCATCTCTAACATCCCCCATCAGTACAAGAACCTCACTTGCCCGCCATGAAGGCCCAAAAACCTAAACACAAAACTACCCCGCTCCCTTGCAAACCTAACCTCACTTTCCCTATTCAGCCAAATCCCCCCTCCCCCACCCCAACTACAATATAAATTAATTTCTATCTTCCCAA
>NC_046664.1:130712285-130713739 GCF_010883055.1 Belonocnema kinseyi | reverse complement strand
TATGAACACAAATAACATTTTTATTAACCTTGATTCTTTCATTTATCTTACCCTTCATTTTACAGAAATGCCCTTTAAAAAGTCCTCTATTTTTGAAAAAAGTCCTCTATTCCTCTATTTTAGAAAGAATAGAGACTGTGATCCCAGTAATAGAGTTAAACATGTGACGGCACTTTTTCAAATAAAAAAAAATATATATATATTTGATGGTCTCTCTGTGGCGCACATGATAGCCTAATCGTATCAAATTAAACCACATGATCGATGATTACTAAAATAATCTTTAAATCAACAATTAGAAAATTGATATAACCTATAATTTTTTTGGGCGCCAGTCTTTGCTTGGGACAAAGGCGAACCAATTCAATCGAAGTCAGTAAGAAGCGATAAAAACATGCGGAATCTATATTCCAAACGGGAAAACGGGAAACTCACTCAACTCTATGCGTTTCAGGTTAAACAACAAAAAGAGAAAAACCTCACCGACTCCAACTAAAAGGGTGTACCTTAACCTAAACTTCGCGATAATCCCAAAAGAAAGGATAAAAGATAAAGAGTACTTGGAAGATACGATAATAATGAAAAAAACTAGATATACGGAAATATCGACAGTAGGTATAACCACAAAAGATAATCAGAAGATAATAAGATATCGACATAGGAAAGAGAAACAAAAATATAGAGAAACAAAATTAGGGTCAACAGAACTGCTAGCTCAGCCTAAACAAAACGAAATTGGTAGAGGGGAGGGTACGTAATCACAAAGCTTGCACTTCAAGAGATAATTAACAGTGGTTTATTCAAAGGTTAAGAGGAAGAAATAAATAAGCATAACATGAAAATAAAAGAAAAACTAATACAATAAAATTGTTTTAAAACGTATTGGCAGTTCCAACATTAATTATCAACAACAAGTACCTATCAAATAATGTGTTCAAAACAAAAATTGACAATAACGAAATAGAACCATAATGCGTTGCGCTATTTCTTTTTAGCCAGGAGATAATGGGGTTCTAAAAAAGAGGTTCTAACTTATAACTAAGAAAAGTTCCCAAAGTAAAAAAAGGTTGACAAAAGTTCCTGAAGGGGTTCTCAAAATTGAGTTTTCAATGAGATTACACGTAAGATACTAAAGAAATTCTAGAATGAGTACGAAAAGGGGTTCTCAGGGCTATAAATAGAGTTTTACAAACTAGCACTGCTTAGGGGTTCCTAAAATTTAAAAAGAAAAGGGTTCGAGAACGTCTTAAATCAACTATAACGAGTATAATACAGATATTTCAGAAACTGTGAAGTGATTCTTGACAGGTTTATTGGAATGACGGTAAATAAAATTATGGGGATAAAGAACATGGTGCCGAAAATTCGATAACGAACATGGTTCGCTTCTCGAAGTCAAGAAGAACCATGTCAGGCCTCGAGGGAGCAACAGAAACAATTGTCGAGAATATAAA
>NC_046664.1:130697184-130712185 GCF_010883055.1 Belonocnema kinseyi | reverse complement strand
GCGAGGGCGCATACTTTGAATAAAATATTTGTTATTATTCTCTTGAAATAAATGTGTTTTTTTCTTGAAAAAATACCGGTTTCATATGTATACACCTGGTAGGTGCTCCTGTCTCAAGGAAAAGAAGGTTCCAGCCGTAGAGCATGCCTTCTATCTTGACCAAAGAGGTAAGAGACTCATGGGAATCGCCTGCGTAGATGTCTCTGAAACAAAAAGAATACATAAGAGAGCAGAACGTAATGCAAAAAGAGGCAGACTTGAACGGGGAGAGGGTGGGGAAAGCGTTCCTACTGCATCGGCCTCCACATCTTCCTCTACGATTGATATGAATATAGATTTAGATTCCTTCTTTGAGGCATTTGTAGGTGATAATCCTCCTCCTGAAATTATGGTAAAGGTTTATGCTTCTACCGATGATGACGATTTTCACGACATACCACGCAGACTTGTGCAGCGAAAATCATCGCAGGCCAGACTTGACTTATCTGAAGCAGCAGTAGTTGCTCAAAGATATGGTATAAGTCAATAGGCTGCGGCACATTTAAGCTCGTCTGTACTCCTCGCTGCCAATCGAGCAGGTATGATCTCCCCGGATATTTCTCAAAAAGTACCTGAGTGTCTAGTCATAGATAAAAGTCAGACAAGGCGCGAGAAAATTAAAAAAAAGGCTCCAAGTTGAAGGAGGAATCACGCCATGAGGATTCTATTCGTGGCTTATACTCTGATAGTCGGAAAGACGAAACATTGACGGCCTCCGGATTTATTAACGAGGAACACATATATTTGGTGGCCGAACCAGGTTCTAAATACGTAGGCCATGTCGTCACACCATCGAGCCATGCCCAAGATAAGTGTGATTCTGTTTATAATTACGTAACAACAGAACTGAATGGAGGCTTCGATGCAGTGGTAGTCGTGGGCTGTGACGGTACCAATACGTATACGGGCTGGAAGGGAGGAATTATTCGTCTACTAGAGGAACGACTTGATCGTCCCTTGCAATAAGTTGTCTGTCTATTACATTTCAATGAGCTACCGTTCAGAAGTCTTTTCGTATTTATTGATGGACCTACCTCTGGTCCAAAAAAGTACTCAGTTGAGTGTGACTTACCTGAGATTGAGCCATACGGTTCGGAGCGTGCTCTCCTGAGCTGGCCTCCCGGAAGATAGGCCCCATCAACATGGTTCGCTGGCTAATAACTGCAAATAGAATTCTGAGATTATACATATCAACAAAAAGACCCACAAACAAACTGCAAGTATTAGTTGAATACTTACTCACAGTGCCTCAGTGGTTCCACATCAGACGGGATAAGTCTATCGCTGATGTAAGTCGGCACCTCTTCTAAGTAATCAAATTGTCAAGGTTTCTTCTTCTGAAGTACCGAAATATGGTAAACACTTCCATTCAGATAAACGGCTTCTCTGCCATGCCAGAAAATATACTTTTTGGAATGGTAAACGACCCTAAGCTTAGTAGTAGAACTTAGTAGTAATAGAACTCAGTGAGCTAGGAGCTGCACAAGTATTTAAGCGTTTTACTCGAAAATACGCAATTTTGAGCTATTTCCCCCTCCATGAGGATTGGCATGGGGTGACTTTGGCGATTCGGTACGGACCTCTAAGTACCCTCTGATGACTTTTCATCGTAAAGTCACCCTTGGTAAAACTTTGATATTTCACCCTCAAAGAACAGACTGAAGATATTATCCGATTTCAAAATTTCAAAATGCGCTGAGTTTCGGATTGGACTGGGACACTTTTCCGCACCCAGGCGTTTCCTGGACGCACAATGTTGGTTTTTCGCCCCAGCCTAATGGAGAATTATAATAGGTTCTGGCTTTCTAGAGAGAAGGTGTGAATTGTGCGGGGAAAGGGATGAAAAATTGGAGCATTGGTTGGAGGAATGTGAAGAGGTGAAAAGGAGGGGGATAAGCATGGAGGTATTGTAAATAGGAGATGAAGTAGATGTAAGAGAAATGAAAATATTGTAAATAGTAGTTAAGCATTAGGTGTTAACCGCGGAAACAGAAGCTGATAATGCGAGGCATAGCGACAAAAGAGCGAAATGCGAGCAAGGTGACGCGCAGTGAGGAAGGTTAGGCTATAGGAGCGAGTGGATTAGTTATAAGGCGTACCTGAGCTGGCGGCGCTTCTCAATCAGAGGATTGAGACTTCCAAACCTGCAAATAATGAAAATAATGCCGCCACTCCGATTGACAAACGTAAACGGGGTGAAGAATCATCAAGAAAGTGGAAAACTGTAGCAGGCAGAAGAACAAAAAATGTCGAGCAGAGACCGAAAGACTCAACTCCTCAGAAAAAGGCGAAAAAATCTCGAAATAAGGCGGCCCTAAACCAGGGATAGAGCAGAGAACCTAGCAACGTAGGCGTTACAAAAGAGAACGTCTCGATGTGATTTTAATAAAACTTGCAACGGGACAGACATACGCGGGTGTGCTGAGAGATATAAGGCAGAAAATCAAGCCTGAAGACACGGGCACAGATATTTGCTCCATCCGTTGTGCTCGTGGGGGCGACATCCTGATGGAGCTAGGGAAAGGCACGAAGGATACACAAGCCTTTGCCAATGCTATAAAGACGTCAGTGGGAGAGATGGGAGCAGTCAGGAGGATGGTACCCAGAATGTGCCTGGAATTCATGGACCTTGACAGCATTACAACTAAGGAAGACGTGGAGGAAGCCTTGAGCCGCGACCTTGATGGAAACACTGGAAACTTTAAGGTGACCATCTCCAAGGTAAATAGATGGGGACAAAGTATGGCCATCGTTGACATCAACGAGATTGTAGCCAAGAAACTACTAGAGGCTAGCCGGATTAAAATTGGCTGGATTTATAGCAGAATCCGGGAAAGGACTCGAGTCAACCGCTGTTTTTAGTGCCTCGGCTTCGGTCATCACTCACGTGATTGCAAAGGCACAGCAGAGCCACATTGCGTCCAGTGCTCGGAACTAACAGGAGATACAGAGCACTCAAGTCATATGCCTGGCTCATGGAAGTGCTCGGTTTTCCGCGAGGCCCTAGACCGGGCCAGAAAAAATACGAGACAATGATCAACATAGTTCAAGCTAACTTAAATAGAAGTAGAAATGCAAACGACCTTCTTACGCAACTCCAGCAGTACCAGGACAGGACGAGCACTACATGGTTCTCGGACAAGTTAGGCACAGCGGCAATATGGGTAACGAACATAAACAAGGTTCCTGTGGAAAGTCATAGAGCAGGGGAAGAATATGTCTGGGTTAAGAGCGGTAAGATCACTTTTGTGAGCTGCTACCTCACCCCCAACAAACCCATAAAAGACTTTTAGACGAAACTTGATAACATCGAAGAGATGCTGCAAGACAACGAAGAGGAGATAGTGATCGCTGGGGACTTCCACGCAAAAGCTTTAGAGTGGGGTATGGCGTATATGGACCCTAGGGTAAAAAAATTGATGGAAATGGCTGCAAGAAGAGGACTCGTCGTTCTAAATACGGGACAGACCACCTTTAAATGCCCTGGGCAGAGAGAAACCATCCCTGACATATCTCTGGTGACAGAAAATCTTGTCAGAAGGGCCCAAGCTTAGAGAGTCATGGAGGACTACACAGGAAGCGACCATTTGTATATTAACTTCCGTATACAAATGTCGCTAGAAAAAGAAAGGCATAAGGCGACCAAACTAGAGAACAAATGGAATGCTGCCAAAATGGATAAGGAAAAGTTGAAGTCAACGCTTATCAGGGGGCAAGATGCAGTTGCTGAGATGGCTCAAGAAGACACCGTGAGAGTTGTTGAGACCACGATGCAGCTGGTACGTCAAGCCTGTAACGCGTCTATGCTAAAAAAAAAGATCACGCGACAATCGACGCCCGGCCTATTGGTGGTCGGAGGAGATTGCAGACCGTCGTAAGGAATGTTTTTTCCTAAGGCGTAGAGCGCAACGCGTTGAAAAGAAGCGAACAGCCGAAGCAGTTCTAAGGAACGCAGCTTTCAAGCAAGCCAAGAAGGAATTGGATAAATCGATTAAAAAAAGCAAGATTCTCGGATGGCAGAAAATTAGGGATGAAATGGATAAAGACAACTGGGGCTTGGGACGCAAGATTGTAACTCGCAAACTTGGAAGACTTACCTCAGTAGAACTGCGTGATGCCGGAAAAATGGCAGATATTGTGGGTACGCTTTTCCCCACGCACCAACTGCGGGAAGAAGAAGATGCGTACGCAATATCGCACCAACTTCCGCTCTTCACCGAGATGGAGCTTGTAAGAGCAGCAAGATGACTTCAAAACAAGAAGGCACCAGGCCCGGATGGCATCCCAGTGGAGGCTATTAAAGCAATTGTACATGTAAGCCCCGGGGTAATGCTAAGCATGTACAATAACTGCCTCAAGAATGGTACATTCCCAAAACAGTGGAAGCGGCAGAAGCTCGTACTCATAGAGAAGGCAAAGGGCGACCCAACCTCACCGTCATCTTTCAGACCACTGTGTCTGCTAGACACGGCAGGAAAGCTACTGGAGAGACTTTTGAAACCCCGATTACAGTCGGCTATACAGGCGGCTGGAGATTTATCCAGCAGTCAGTATGGCTTCCGGAAAGGAATGTCCACGGTAGATGCAGTGTCACATGTTGTGAACATTGCTCTGGAGGAACTACAAGCAGGTCGCTACTCTCAAAAAATCGTGGTACTTGTCCTACTTGACATTAAAAATGCCTTTAATTCGGCTAAATGGAGCAACATGCCACATGCATTGAAACACAATTTTAACATACCGGAGTACCTTATACGGATGGTGAGTAATTACCTGAAGGATCGGGTGCTACTTTACGAAACAAGTGAAGGATCCCGCCAGAAGACCATTACGGCGGGCACTGCCCAAGGATCTATCCTAGGTCCAGACCTATGGAACGTGTCTTACGACGGGATCTTACAAATCGAGATGCCGAAAGACACGAATATAGTGGGCTATGCAGACGATATCGCAGCGACCATAGCGGCTCGCGACCTTGAACAAGTTCCATGGAAGCTGAACGAGGTTATGAAACGAGTCCAACGATGGATGACCGATCATGGACTAATGGCCAATATAGGAGGTCCAAAAACGAGTAGGCGACGCCTCCTAATGTCGGTAACGCACTCCATTCTACTGTATGGAGCCGAAGTTTGGGCAGATGCTCTGAGAATAGAAAAGTACCGGAAAAGAATGGCGGGGGTACAGAGAAGAGGTAGGTGCGCAAAGGGTGGCTTGTGCTTATCGCACAGTCTCGGAACCAGCTACATTGGTGATTGCAGGAGTCATTCCCATTGACCTGCTTGCAGCAGAACGCAAGGCCGTATTCTTGAGAAAAGCCGAGTGCGGTAAATTTGTAGCCAAACAAGAAGCAAGGGCACAAACGATGCATGAGTGACAGACAAGGTGCAATGGAGAGACAAAAGGCAAGTGGGCCTTCAGTCTCATACGAGACGTGAATGCGTGGGTGAGCCGGCAACATGGAGAAGTGGGCTTCTACACAACACAAATGCTATGTGGGCACGGGTTGTTCCGAGCGTACCTACATAAAATAGGGAAATTGGAGAAGCCAGACTGTGTGTACTGCGGAAACGACCGCGATGACGCGCTCCACACCTTCTTTGAATGTAGCAGGTGGATAGAAGAAAGGCAAAAGCTGCAAAGCGAGGTCGGGGTTCTCACACCAGAGACAATTATCAATGTGATGCTCGGTAGCGGGGTTCACTGGGAAGTAATAGCCAGTTATGTAGAAACCATTTTACGCCAGAAGAAAGTAGAGGAAACGAAGCTAGCAGCCAGGGAAACTGCAACATGACAACTGCCCAAAACCAAGATGCTCGAAGGCCGAAAGCCTGTTGCATGACATTGTCTTGCTGCTGAGGATGGTGCGTAACATCTTGGTTGAAACTTGAAGCAAGAAGATTTCTCTTTTTGTAGTTTTTTTTTGTTTTTATTTGCTTGCAGGACAAAAGACATTCTCAAGGGGTCGAAGGCCGGCAAGCCCGAGAAGAGGCATCTGCCTCACTACCCAGGAAGATGCGTACCCTTGGAGGGAGAGTACACTGCACAAAGAAGGAAGATGTCCAAACTGGCAAAAATGGCGGCGCCCAGATACGGCGAATTGGTCTTATTCCTATGCTCCCGAAGTAATGCGTACGCGGTTCCAGGAGCATCGGTTGGCATGTAAGGAGTTAAGGTTTAGTGGGTAGGTACCATTTCGGTAAGTCCCACACCATCATCATCATCATCAGCACCCTACTTGGCGCGTCCGCAGGTGGCAGATAGGGGAATGCTCGCTGGTAACAGAGGGTGAGGCCAAATAAAATACGTCTCGCGGATCGAACACACTGGGTGAAGGAGACACCGAGAAAAAACCCACGATTGTTTCTCGCTGCGGCCCACTGGGAGTGCTCTGGACCACGTTCGCCTGACCCGCTTGCGTGGCGAGGAGCATGGTGGCTGCAGAGGTCGAAATCTGCAGTGCCCCGGGCGAATTCCAGTCCGTCCGTGTTTTTCGGGACTAGTTAAACGAAGGCTGGGACCCAAAGAACTGGGGTAGGACTTAGTTCCGAGGGTATACCCGTTCCCAGCTATTTCGGCCCGCCCCTCCACGCACGATGCGCTGGCGATTATAACCTATGGCGAACCTACAAACAGCATTTAAGAAGTCAACAAAAGAGGACAGCAGCACATCAGACAACGCGGAAACTCTCACCAATAGTACTGACAGATCCGAACCCGGAACTAAGTCTGGAGTAGATGTCACGAAGGGCTCAATGGGCCTTCAGAACAACATAGAGGCTAAAGAGAACTCCATCGGCGAGATAATTATTAAGATGGCCGAAGAGACTGCAAAAATGAAGGAAGCTGCAAGCAGGCAGCAGAACATCAGTAATGTAGTCAAGTTGGGAATTGCAAGCATGGAGGAAATGCTTGATAAGTTGATGGAAGAGCGAGAGGAACAGAACGCTAACATCGATAGCCTTGTTGATCTTCTCGCTATTCCCGAAGCAAGGCCCTCAAAGGGCATGGGAACGCCGGCTACAGCGTCCAAAAACAAGAGAGCAGCATCAAGCCCGGCTGAAAACCTGGCAGCTAATCCTATAGAGAAGAAGAAAAAGGAGAACACGGAATCTGAGAATTGGAAGTTGATTAAGGGCAAAAAGGCCAAAAAACCCAATAGCCAATTGAGAATATTTATGAACCCCAAAGACCTGGAAAACAGGGAATTAAAGACGAGCGATGTCGCCCTAAAAAAGAAGCGCTATAAAAGACCAGCTAGAAAGCAACGCCCCGAAGCTGTACTAATTAAGCCAGCGTAAGGGATGTCATATGTAGAAGTGCTGGGAAACCTGAAGTCTAAGTTGAAGCCGGAAGAAACCGACACATGCGTCAGGTCAATCCGCATGACTCGAAATGGAGAAGTCCTCTTAGAATTAGGAAAAGAGACGAAGAACGCCAAAGCTTTTGGAGAGGCTATACAGAAGCATCTTGGGGATATGGGTACCATGAGGCGCCTGGTTCGCACTGTCAGACTGGAGATCCTGGACATCGACATCCTAACCACAAAAGAAGATGTAGAGGAGGCACTTCGGAGAGACCTCGATGCGAAAGCAGATGACGCTAAGGTGACAATCCTTAAAGCCAACAGGCGAGAGCAAGTTATTGCCATAGTTGAGCTCAACGAGCAAGCGGCCAAGGAGCTGCTGAAAACCGATCACATTAAGGTATGGTGGATCAGCTGCAGATTAAGACGAAGAATATGAGTGGACCGATGCTTCAAGTGCATCGATTATGGACATCAGGCCAGAGTCTGCAAGGGGCCAGATCGCAGTGGTCTGTGCTATAAATGTGGCATGGGCGGACACAGGGCAAATGTCTGTACGTCCAAACCGCACTGTGTCCTATGTAAGGGCTTCACGACTAAGCCCGACGGTATGAACCTTAATCATATCCCAGGGACGGGGGCATGCTTCATCTATAGACAAGCATTAGACCAGGCGAAAAACAAATAGGCATGGAGATCTGTCCAATAGACACTACGGCTTCAGGAAGGGCCGTTCTACTATACATGCGATCCAAGAGGTAGTGGAAACCGTCGTTAAAGTCGAAGAAGAAAGCCGATACACCAAGAAGGTTGTTCTGCTGGCAACCCTGGATGTCAAAAACGCTTTCAACTCGGCCAGGTGGGCGGAGATGATCACAGCATTAGAGAGGTTCCAAATACCTGAATATCTCATGCGTATATTGAGAGACTATCTTTCAGATAGAATCTTGATAAACGATAGCACAGAAGGCCCAAAAAACAAGAGAATTACATCTGGAGCTGCGCAGGGTTCAATACTCGGCCCCGACTTGTAGTCAGCAGTTACTACAACGAAGGCAGCCAAAAAAAAACACGTGGGCATCTGGATGGATAACCGGCTGTCTTTCTACAAGCAACTGAAGCAGGCAGCAGATAAGGCAGCAAGTGTCACCTCGGCACTCAGTAGACTCATGGTCAACGTGAGTGGCCCAAGACCAAGCAAGCGCCGATTGCTCATGACAGTGGCTCAGTCCATAATGCTCTACGTAGCTGAAATATGGGCTGACGCTCTCAAAAAGAAAACACACCGCAAACTCCTGGCAGTGTCGCAGCGAAGAGCCGTTTTCGGTGCCGTTTCGGTAAGTCCGACTCTGACCTTCGTTCCTTATGGAATATGCGCCCATGTGTGTATCTAGCGTATATGCACATATGCGTGACATGCATATACTGTGCGCGTCGTCCCCAAAGTTCAAATGTGGTTAGTGCATGAGCATTTCATCATCATCATCATCATCCCAAGAATCACCACAGTCGCCTGTGGTGAAGGGGAGGTGATACCCCTACTTGGCGCGTCCCCAGGTGGCGGATAGGGGAATGCTCGCTGGCAACAGAGGGTAAGGCCAAATAAAATACGTCTCGCGGACCAAACACACTGGGTGAAGGAGACACCGAGAAAAAACCCACGATTGTTCCCCGCTGCGGCCCACTGGGAGTGCTCCGAATCACGTTCGCCTGACCCGCTTAAGTGGCAAGGAGCTGATGTGTGCTTGCACTACCGACGTGTCAGCCGCAGCATGGGATCAGGAGCCAGCCACTTCGGGCCTTGATCAGGGAGTGCGTGGTGGCTGCAGAGATCGGAATCTGCAGTGCTCCGGGCGAGTTTCAGTCCGTCCGTGTTTTCCGGGACTTGTTAGCGAAAGCTGGGCCCCAGGGAACTGGGGTAGGATACAGTTCCGAGGGTATACCCGTTCCTAGCTACTTCGGCCCGCCCCTCCACGCACGATGCGCTGGTAAACAATTCCATGGCACCGACATTACCCAACAATCCCGCCCAGAAGAAAGAGCAAGAAGCGACGAGTCAATCAAAGGAACCGACGCTAAAGGAAAAATGCCTTGCAGCCGAAGAGACAATCGACAGGACACTGAAGGAAATGCTGGCCACACTGGCTATCATGAAAGAAGCGGCAGATCGTCAAAAGAATGTCAATGTAGACATTAAAAATGGAGTTCCAAAGTTAGTAGAAGCGCTTGAGATCATCCAGCAAGGAAGGGGGCAGACTAAAAAAGCACAAGCGAGCATCTTGAGCCTAGCGGGGAAATAGGCTCAAAGAAGTTTAAGCACCCCGAGACCCAGCAGCCTTAAAAGAATAGCCTCAAGCCCAGCGGATGATCAGGGTGCAGCTCCGAAGGAAAAGAGGAAAAACAACCTTGCATCGCCACCGGCCTGGACGGAGGTACCTAGAAGGAAGAAAAGACCTGAAAGACAGGAAAACCCGATGCATGCCGAGGGGCAGGCAGAAAAAAAGGAAAAAACCGAAAAACCAGATGATGGAAAAGAGAACGCCTCGCAGCGGTGCTAATAAAACCCGCGGAAGGCAAAACATATGCGGAAGTGCTAGGAGACATTAAGTCGAAGATTAAACCAGAGGACACTGAGACGGTAATCCGCTCAATCCGGCAAACAAGAGAGGGTAGCATCCTTTTGGAACTAGGGAAGCTTACCAAGGATGCGCAAGCTTTCGGGAAAGCTGTAGCAGATAAAATAGGCGATGTTGGCACGGTAAGGAACATGGTGCCCAAAACTACACTTAAGCTGCTGGATCTTGATGCTGTAACAACAAGAGAAGATGTTGAAGAGGCAGTTAAGAATAGCCTGGTTTATCATGGAGACATCAGGGTCACGATCACCAAACCAAACAGGTGGGGACACGTCTTGACTTTTGCAGAAAAGAGCGAGCGAGATGCCAACAAGCTGCTAGAAACTTCCCGCCTTAAAGTGGGCTGGGTCAACAGCCGAATAAGGCAGAGTACCCGAGTGGACCGCTGCTATAAGTGCCTTGGATATGGGCACCAGTCCAAAAGTTGTAAGGGGCCAGATCGAAGCAAACTGTGCTATAAGTGTGAAGCAGAAGGGCACAAGGCGGCCACTTGCACGTCCGAAAATCGATGCGTGCTATGCGCCGACTTGAAGGAGGAAAACTTGCTACTTGATCATGTCACTGGATCAAGTAGTTGTAGAGTCTTCAGAGAAGAATTGAGTAAGGCCAGGAAGATCAAAATATGATCAGGGTACTTCAGACAAATATGAACAGGAGCAAAACGGCCGACGATCTCCTCACGCACCTTAAAAGCAAAGGGAAGATTGATTTAGTCGTAATAAGCGAACAGTACACGAATAAAAATATCACAACATGGTATACAGACGCTCTAAACACTGCAGCAATATGGATCACAAATCCAGAAATAGGGCCTGTGGTGGAACATGGATCCGGAGACGGCTTTGTGTGGGTAGCGATTAAGGACGTCACATACGTCAGCTGCTACCTTACACCAAACGAAGACATCCAGGCATTCCAACAAAAACTGGACCTCCTGGAAGACGTGATGCGAGGAAAAAATGGGAAGGTATTAATGGCAGGCGATTTCAACGCAAAAGCTGTTGAATAAGGCATGCCGAAAACCGACATAAGAGGGAAACGGCTAGCAGAAATGGCTGCTGGTCTGCAACTCATACTCCTGAACACAGGAAAGTCCACGACATTCAGACGCCCATGATGCAGGGAATCCATATTGGACATCACCTTTGCTACGGAGCGATTGTCCCCCCTCGTTAAAAACTGGAAAGTACGGGATGACTATACTGGGAGTGATCACCAGTATATCTACCTGGAAGTGGGTGAAAAAACAAAAGCTAACCCATATCAAGACAAGCGAATGTCTCTAAAATAGACGATGCCAAATTATCTCGAGTAATAACAGAAGGAGGAGAATTTCTGAAACCCTTAGTCGAAAGTGCAAAAGACCCATAAGGAGTGGACAAACTTATGCAGGGGACGATGAACTTGATACATCAAGCCTTTAACGAGGCAATGCCACGACGGAAACAACGTAATAACCGATACCCCAATTATTGGTAGACTCGGGAAATTGCGGATCTCAAGAGGAAGTGTCTACAATGTAGAAGGAAAGCAACTCGTATAAGGAAACGAGACATAAGTAAGGCGGGTGAAAAAATAGCTGAATTTAAGAAAGCCAAGAAGGAACTTCGCAGAGCTATCGATTCTAACAAGGCTCAGAGCTGGAGGGGATTGGTCCAAGAGGTGGACGATGACCCCTGGGGCTTAGGGTACAAGATAGTCACAAGGAAGCTGGGAGCACTACCTTTGGGCGCCAATATGGAACCTAAGGTAATGCAAACTATAGTTGATGGTCTCTTCCCGAATCATCCTATGAGGGCGAGGGAAACCGACGAAATGCAGGACACCGAGGTGCCCCTTTTCAGCGAAGAGGAGCTCACGATAGCAGTGTGCTCCCTGCAAAACAGGAAGGCACCAGGACCCGACGGCATACCGGTAGAGGCACTAAAAGTAGTAGCCCGCACCAACCCGCAGGCCCTACTTGATATACACAACTGCAGCCTAAAAGTGGGTATTTTCCACAAGCAATGGAAGATGCAGCGATTGGTGCTTATCAGCGAAAATAAGGGGGATCCGAAATCACCGGGAGCATACAGACCGCTGTGTATGCTAAACACAGCAGGCAAACTATTAGAAAAATTATTGAAACCTCGTCTCACGACAGCCATACAGGCAGCGGGAGATCTGTCTGAGAGACAATATGGGCTTAGGCGAGGACGCTCCACGGTACACGCTATCCGTGAAATAGCGGATACAGTGAACCAGGCTCAGCAGGGAAATAATGCAACCAGAAAAATCGTTCTGCTGGCCACGTTAGATGTTAAAAACGCATTTAACTCGGCCAGATGGGACGATATGGTAAAAGCACTAAAGGAGTTCCGGGTACCGAATTACCTTTTACGAATACTCAAAAGTTATTAGAACGAGAGAGTTCTGATGTACAATACCACCGAAGGACCAAAGAAAAGAGCGGTAACGGCTGGAGCTACGCAGGGGTCGATCCTAGGACCTGACCTCTGGAACATCTCATATGATGGGATTCTTCGAATAGATATGCCGGACGGGACATATCTGTCTGGATACGCGGATGACATCATGGCAGTGATTGTCGCACGGAACGTGGAGCAGATCCAGTGGAAGCTGAACAAAGTCATGCGAAGGGTAACGAGATGGATGGAGGACCATGGGCTCGGTCTAGCTATGGAAAAAACCGAGTTGGTGTTGATCACAAAAAAGCATATACCAACTGTGGTACCAATTCAGGTTGGCTCAGAGGAGATCCAAACGAAACCGACAATTAAACACTTGGGCCTATACATAGACACAAAGTTGAATTATTGGCAACAGATAAGAGAGGCGGCAGACAAAGCATCAGAAGTAACGTCGGCCCTAAGCAGGCTTATGGCTAATGTAAATGAGCCAAGACCATGCAAAAGACGACTGCTAATGTCAGTGGCGCAGTCCATTATGCTTTACGGAGCAGAGATATGGGTGGACGCACTTAAAAAGAATACCTACCGGAGACGGTTGGCAGCGGTTCAGCAAAAGGGAGCCTTAAGAATCGCGTGCTCGTATCGTACGGTATCAGAACCGGCGATAATAGTGATCGCAGGCGTGTTGCCGATTGATTTGATGGCACAGGAGAAAAAGCTGGTATTCGAAAGAACACCAGAAGTGGGCAAGCACATAGCTAAAGCGGAAGCCAGAGCGCTTTCTTTAGAAAAATGGCAACAACGGTGGGACAGTGATCATCGCGGAAGATGGACAGCAAGGCTGACACCGCAGCTAAACACATGGTTGGATCGCACCCATGGAGAAACGAGTTACTATTTAACGCAATTTCTCTCAGGACATGGGTACTTCCGATCATACCTACACAAGAGAACCAAAGTGAGCAGCCCTAAATGTGGATACTGCGAGGCGGAAGAAGATGATGCAAATCACACCTTCTTCGAGTGTGACCGCTGGGCTGATCTCTAACATCGGCTGGCGAGCGAGATCGGAGACGTGACGCCTGATAATATTGTTGGACTGATGTTGCGAAACGAGGAATGGTGGGACAAGGTTTCCACCTACGCTGACGCCATCCTTCGTAAGAAGAAAGAAGAGGGGCAACTCAATGGCTGAAACCGTTAGCCAAATTCAGCCTCACCCACCCAAGATGTTCGAATGTCGACGAGTCCGATGCACGACAGCTTCGTGCCGCTGAGGACGACGCGTAACCTCTTGGTTCGAAGACGATATAAAAAGATTTTTGTTTTCATTGTTTCTATTGTGTGATTGCAGGACAAGAGACTTTCTCACAGGGTCGAAGGCCGGTGAGCCCTAGATGAGGCATCTACCTCCTCTACCGAGGACGACGCGTAACCCTGGAGGGAGGAAAAAACTGCATGAAGAAGAAGTCCAAGCTGGCAAAAATGGTGGCGCCGAAGTACGACGAATGGGCCTTATCCCTATGCTCCCCATGCTGCCGTGCGCCCGTGTGTCATTTTTTACATGTCATTTTGATGCTTTCAATCTGACGAACTGATAAACACGGCTTTATATATATTTCCGAACACACGTTTAGAGATACAGTTAAAAACTAAAAAAAAAAAGGTAATCAGCACCTAAGGAGACTGTCCTCTATTGATCTCATTAGGCAAAATCTTATTTTCTTGCCGACCTGATAAACACAGTTTCATGTCTGAATGTGACCCAATGAACACCGTTAAATCTGTATTAAATCCATTCTAAAAAAATTCTCGTTTATTATTATTTGTCTAACTTTTGATAACGTGAATTTGTTCGGAGTTTTTGTGTTATTCATGCTAAATAACTTTCCTTCTCTCTATTTTGTTTTACATGTCATTTTGATGCTTACAATTTGACGAACTTTAGAAATTATTTTAAAAACTAAAGACTCGCTTATTGTCATTTTTTTGACTCACGAAAACGTGAATTTGATGAGAGTTCTTGTGTTATTCATGATAAATAAGTTTCACTGCCCTTCATTTTGTTTTACATGTCATTTTGATGCTTTTAATTTGACGACCTGATAAACACCGCCTTATATATATTTCAACCCACGCGTTTAGACATACAGTTAAAAACTAGAGAAATGGTAGTCAACACCTCAGGAGACTGTCTTCTATTGATCATATTAGGCAAAATCGTATTGTCTTGCCGACCCAATAAACACCATTTAATGCCTGACTGTGACCCAAGAAACAGCCTTAAATCTGTATAAAATCCATCCTAAAAAACACTTGTTTATTGTTATTTTTCTGACTTTTGAAAACGTGAATTTGAATGAAGTTCTTGTGTTATTCGTGCTAAATAAACTTTACTGCTCTACATATTGTTTTACATGTCATTTTGATGCTTTCAATTTGACGACCTGATAAACGGCGCTTTATATATATTTCCCCCAACGCGTTTAGAAATACGGTTAAAAACTAAAAAAGAGGTAGCCAACACCTCAGGAGACTGTCCTCTATTGATGTCATCCGGCAAAATCGTATTTTCTTGTCGACCCAATAAACACAGTTTAATGTCTGAA
>NC_046664.1:130693986-130697084 GCF_010883055.1 Belonocnema kinseyi | reverse complement strand
TTCGATTGGAGTCCTTTTGTTATTCATGCTAAGTAACTTTCACTGCTGTACATCTTATTACATGTCATTTTGAAGTTTTCAATTTGACGACATGATAAACATGGCTTTAAAAATATTTCCGCCCTCGCGTTTAGATAGACGGTCAGGAACTAAAAAAAAAGTAGTCAACACCGCAGGAGACTGCCCTCCATTGATCTCAACAGGCAAAATCGTATTTTCTTGCCGACTCAATAAACATCGTTTAATATCTGAATGTGACCCAGTAAACACCGTTAAATCTCTATAAAATTCACCATAAAAAACTCTTGTTTATTATTATATTTTCACTCTTGAAAACGTGAATTCGGTTGGAGTCCTTGTGTTATTCATGCTAAATAATTTTCTCTGCTCTACATTTGTTTTCCATGTCATTTTGATGCTTTCAATTTGACGACCTGATAAACACCGCTTTAAATCTATTTCCGCCCACGCATTTAGAAATACGGTTACAAACCCAAAAAAAAAGAAGGTAGTAAACACCTCAGGAGACTGTCCTCCATTGATCTCATCAGACAAAATTGTATTTTCTTGGCGACCCAATAAACACCGTTTAATGTCTGAATGTGACCCAATGAACACCGTTAAATCTCTATAAAATCCTTCCTAAAAAGACACTCGTTTATAATTATTTACTTGACTTTTGAAGACGTGAGTTTGTTTGGATTTCTTGTGTTATTCATGCTAAATAACTTTTACTGCTGTATATTTTGTACTATATTTCATTTTGAAGCTTTGAATTTGAAGACATGATAAACATCGCTCTAAAAATATTTCCGCCAACGCGTTTAGATAGACGGTCAGGAACTAAAAAGAGTAGTCAACACCACAGGAGACTGCCCTCTATTGATCTCAACAGGCAAAATCGTATTTTCTTGCCGACTCAATAAACACCGTTTAATATCTGAGTGTGACCAAGTAAACACCGTTAAATCTCTATAAAATTCACCATAAAAAACTCTCGTTTATTATTATATTTTCACTCTTGAAAACGTGAATTTGGTTGGGTCCTTGTGTTATTCATGCTAAATAATTTTCTCTGCTCTACATTTTGTTTTCCATGTCATTTTGATGCTTTCAATTTGACGACCTGATAAACACCGCTTTAAATCTATTTCCGCCCACGCATTTAGAAATACGGTTAAAAACCAAAAAAAAAGAAGGTAGTAAACACCTCAGGAGACTGTCCTCCATTGATCTCATCAGACAAAATCGTATTTTCTTGCCGACCCAATAAACACCGTTTAATGTCTGAATGTGACACAGTAAACACCGTTAACTCCCTATAAAATCCATCCTGAAAAAGACTCGTTTATTATCATTTTTTTTTACTTTTGAAAACGTGAATTTGATTAGAGTTCTTAAGTTATTCATGATAAATAAGTTTCACTGCCTCACATTTTGTTTTACATGTCATTTTGATGCTTTCAATTTGACGACCTGATAAACACCGCCTTATATATATTTTCGCCCACGTGTTTCGAATTACAGTTAAAAACTAGAAAAAAAGGTAGTCAACACCTCAGGAGACTGTACTCTGTTGATCTACTTAGGCAAAATCGTATTTTCTTGTCGACCCAATAAACGCCATTTAGTGTCTGTATGTGACCCAATAAATACCGATAAATCTCTTTAAAATCCATCGTAAAAAAACAATCGTTTATCATTTTTTTTTTTTGACTTTTGAAAAAGTGAATATGGTTGGAGTTCTAGTATTATTCATGCTAAATAACTTGCACTGCTCTAAATTTGGTTTTACATCTCATTTTGCTGCTTTCAATTTGACGACCTGATAAACACCGCTCTTTATATATTTCCGCCCACGCGTTCAGAAATACTTTTAAAAACAGAACAAAAATGTAGTCAGCACTTGTGGAGACTGTCTTCTATGATCTCATAAGGCAAAATCGTATTCTTGTCGACCCAATAAACGCGGTTTAATGTTTGAATGAGACCCAATAAGCACCGTTAAACCTCTTTAAAATCCATCATAAAGAGACACTCGTTTATGATTATTTTTTTGACTATTGACAACATGAATATGATTCGAATTTTTGTGTTATTCATGCTAAAAGACTTTCACTGCTGCACATTTTGTTTTACGTGTCATTTTGATGCTTTCAATTTGACGACCTGATAAACATCGCTTTATATATATTTCTGCACACGCGTTTAGAAATGCTGTTAAAATCTACAAAAAGGTAGTCAATACCTCCAGAAACTGTGCTCTATTGATCTCAACAGGCAAAATCGTATTTTCTTGCCGACCCTCGGTTGTAACTTACGGGACAATCATTTTATTCTTTGAAAGATTTTCTACCAATTTTGTTGGTCATTTTTACATTCTCATCCAACATGAGAAGGTATTAGTTTTTTATGAAAAACTTATTTTCCGGATTTTATGAAATATCGACGTTTTGAGGCTCTTTTTGTCAGAAAAACAAATTTTTACGTCGGGGTCTGTTTGTCTCTCCAGCGTCGTCGTTGTTGTTGTCTGTATACCGGATAACTGCCAAAAGACTGGTCCGATTGGATTGAGCTTTGACACACTGTTTGAGGTTGACAACTTTTTTTGATAAAATCAAACTTACCAAAGTTAAAGGATTTTCAAAATTCAAAAAACCAAACGAAAATGGACACTTGAAGCAAAAAAGGCTTGATATGGAAAAAAGTCAAGAGGCGAAAAACGCTACTTTTTCACGGCCCCATGATTATTTTATCACATTCTGATCCATAATGAGAAGAGTTTTATACTAAAAATGACTTTCGCGAATTTCATGAAAATTAAACGTTTTGAGGCTCCCTGAGTCAGAGAAACAAGTTTTTTCGTCGGTATCTGTCCGTCTCTCTGGCGTCTACTAGGCAGTCTGATAAGTCCCTGAAAAATGTAACACGGAGACGTTTTTTTGGCCAAAGTCTGTTTTATTTTTCAACATACTCTTCTTTTAGGTCGATACAGTGCGTCCAACGATTTTCTAACTTTTTGATACCGTCCGAAAAGTACTCGATCGGAAGGTCTCCAAAATACGCCTCAGTTTCAGCTATGAGCTCCTCATTTGAGT
>NC_046664.1:130684656-130693886 GCF_010883055.1 Belonocnema kinseyi | reverse complement strand
GAATCGGCGCAAAAACTCGGTCGGCTTACGCGAAAATAATGCCAAATTCTGCTGGAAAGTTGTCACACGAATTCGTTTTTGGTCCACTGTGAGCAAACGCGGTACCCATCGCGCGCGGAGCTTCTTCATGCCCAAAAATGAATGCACGATATTGCCCACACGTTCCAATGATATGCTCACAGCATTAGCTACCTCTCTCAATTTCATTTTGGGATAATTCAACATCATATCATGGATTTTTTCGACATTTTTTGGTGTAGTGACCTCTTTTGGGCGCCCAGATCGCTCAGCATCAACTGTGCTCGTACGACCACAACGAAACTCGGTAAACCACTTATGAATCGTTCCAATCGACGGTGCAGAGTCCGGGTAATACTTATCCAGCTTGGCCTTGGTCTCGGATATCGTTTTCTTGCGAAGATAGTAGTGTTTGATCAAAACTCGAAACTCAGATTTTTCCATATTAAAAAAAACTTGGAGGTTAGTCGCTTCTCAGTGCTGTAACTTGTAAATGCGTAAACATAAATGGCTGAAGTTTTGAGAGGCATCATTGGAAGGATCAAGCTCGACGAAAATAGTTCACATTAGTGAGTACTAATGCCATCTCTTAGAATTTTCAGGTACTTATCAGACTGCCTAGTACGTCGTCATTATTATTGTTGTTATGGTTGTCTGTATATCGGATAACTTTCGAAAAAATAGTTGGATTGGATTGTGCTTTGACACAGATTTTTTATTTTAAGAATTGTATGTAAAAATTGTACTATTTTTATTTTTATAAAAAATATATTTTTTGAATAAAATTGTTGCAATAAGTGTTTCGAAGAATTTTTTTTTTAATCTTTAGGGGAATAAAATTAGTATTTTTAGGTCGACAAAGGTTTGTTTTCTTTAGCTAATTTGGCTTTCGTCTAAATTTGTCCAGTTTTTTTTTACTATAGTACAATTTACGTTTGTATCTCGGGCGAAGAAATCCATTCTATTGTTGGACAAATATTCTTTGTAAATCACTACGTTTCACAAAAAGTGACTCCGAGTGACCTTCAATTATAATTTTATAAACGTGAAAAAAAAACCCATTTCAATGTTTTCTATGAAAAACACAATCCCTGAGTGAGAGAACGAACTCGTAAAGAATAAGAGTCAATTTATCCATGAACAAGCTTTTTGAACAAAAATGACCTTGAATGAACCTTTAATATATATTTGTTTATTTTGACACAAATCAGGCGTTATTTTTTACCAAAAAAAAATAATTTGTGTGTGGTGACAAATGATCAAAAAATAAATAAGACTTGCAGTTGTATATGTTAGTTGTATATGTTATATGTCATATATGTTATATATATATATATATGTTCAATATATGTGATAGAACCTCTATAAATTTAAAATTAGTCTATACTTTTTCATGTTTGAGCTACAATTATTCAATTTTAGAAGTTATAAATTACAATCGTGAAAACAAATAAAATGTTTTAATTAATTTAAATTTAAAACAAAGAACCTTTATATAATTCAATCTAAATGCAGCTGCAAACATGTAATTTGAAATGCGTTGAATTCAAGGTATATTTTAAAAAGAAAACTGAAAGCAAATCATCAACTTTCAAAAGAAGCGAAAGAAAGTGACTCGCTGGATTGGAAATGAACATGGAAAATGGTGTATTTTCGCATTTTTAAATTTTTAATTTAAACTTTTTCGCGTTGTAACAATTTCGATTCCCAGATTGCCGAAAGAAAACTACGTTTAAGTACAAAGCTTAATAATAAAAGATGTAAAAAAATATATTTTAACAATCAATTCCAACGGCATTAGCCTTAACGATGTACACGAAAATACGAAACCTGGCGGCCACTAGACGAGGCTCTAGAGGGTTCGTATTTTCGTGTACAACGTTACCGGCTGATGCCGTTGGAATTGATTGTTGAAATATATTTTTTTACATCTTTTATTATTAAGCTTTGTACTTAAACGTAGTTTTCTTTCGGCTCTTGCATTTCTCAAAGTTTGAGACCGATATTTTTTGTATAAAAAAAGTTAGAACGTTCAAAAAATGTTGAGGTTCAGAAAAAAGATAAATAATTTTCAGTGAAGTTCCTACCAAAATGCAGTACCTAAACGTACTTTATTGTACTCTAATACATTTCCCAAAGTTTCAGCTCGATATTTTATTTACAAAAAAAGTTCTTAGGTTCAAAAAAACATTCAGTGAACTGAAAAACTGTGGTCGGTAATATAGGTATTTAGCTGTGTCACATGCCCTTAATAAAAACTTATTTTATTCCCTATGCAGATTTGTCTCATAGCTTATTTTTCATCAATCGCGGATGCGTTTTTGCGTGAATCAAGTTTGAATTTTCAAATAGATGAAAGTTTCATTGATTGGCTAATTTTGGCTGGCAGCTAGTGGGTAGGTGGCGGGGTCATCGCCGGATTTACTGGGTAACCTGGTCCCATTTGTTTTCTAAATCAACATTCACACCTTTCGTAACACCAAAGTTATAATTAGCCTTTCGACTGAACTGTACTTTAATACATTTTTCCAATTTCACGACACTAAAAAAAAAATTTTAAGCAAATTATTTTAAAAAAATTGGTTTTGAAATAATTTTGAATTACATGCATAGAAACTTTTTTAAACATTGAAAGGCTTTAAGAGAATAAAATAATATTCTTAAGATTGATACGAAAATTTGAAAGGATTTTTTTTATATCAATTTTTTGATAAAATTGAAAAAGATATTAATTTTTTTTAACATTTCTAACAATTCCGCGAAAAAAAATCGGAATATTTTAAGACAAGTTTTAAAATTTTTTAATATTTTTAAAAATTTTAAGAAAAATTCGCTTCCGTTTCAGACATTTAGAAATTTTAGAAGATTCTGAGTAATTAAAAAAATATATATTACCGAAAATTTACCAAATATTTTTTTAAAACAACTTACATTTAAACACAAAAATGAATTTTCTACTGAGATTAATTTTTAAGCATTAAAAAGACACATTAAATAGTTCAATTTTCAACCTAAAAACAACGGATTTAAAAAAATGTTTAATTTTCAATAAAAAGAAGAATTTTCAACCTAGAAAATTAATTTTCTGATAAAAAAAACCACAAACTTGAAAACAAAACTCTTAAAATTGTCAACCAAATAAATGAATTTGTTATTGAAAAAGATCAATTTTGAAGCATAAATAAAATAGTTAAATTTTCAATTCAAAATGAACGAATTTCCAAAAAGAGTTAAATTTTTAATGAAAAAGATGATTTTTTAACCGAGAAGATAAATTTTCTACCAATGAACAATGAATCCAAAAAATATATAGTAATCTTTCAACACCAAAAAAGTATTAATTTTAAATAAAAATGTTTGTTATTTTCCACCATTTTTTTCATCGTTATGTTCAAATTGTGTTTAATTGTGCATAATTAAAAAAATTCCCTTAAGATCTTTCAGATTCTTTTATGTAAACTTTCTAATTAAAGCATCCCAAATTCAAATAGACAGTTTACGAACTAGAATATAGACCATATCAAAGATATTATAAACGTAGATGCGGTACGGGGCGTCGGAGTGGGGAATTTTATATAGAGGACATCACATTTTCTGCCCTATCGAGGTGCTGCCCTCATCGTACTATAAAGTCGAATTCTTGTTTTCTCATTCTTCTTAAAATATGACGGTAAAGCAGTAGGAAGATTTTTTGAGGTTAGAAAAGTTTGACATGTATGTATCACTGAATTTTTCAGATCTGAAGCTTGATCCAGGTTTTTGGTGTACAGTCTTTTTTTTCAATTATAAAAAAAAAAATTCTGGAAAAATCATATTTTTAATTTTTTTAAAAGTAGTATAGAAAGACATTTCGAGATAAACAAGTGCTGAAAACATTTTTCATTGACAAATATATTTTTTTAATTGAAATAATCAAATATTTATACCAAAGAAACAACTTTTTAAATGTTTGAAGTGTTTAAACATTATTGTTTAAATCTAAAATAACAATAATTAAAACAAAATATATTTCTGTATAGGATATTTTTGTTGAAAATGTACATAGTATTTTGTAAATCACAAAAGTTCATCCGAAAAATCGAAATGTTAATTAAAAAACACGTGTTTTTGTATATTAATTTGTTGGTACAATTTTGTGTATAATTTTAATTTTAAATTCAAACAATAATTTTTAACACTTTAAATACTAAACAAAAATTTATTTGATAACAATATTTTATTCACGTATTTTTAATAAATAATTAATATTGATCAAGAAAAAATTTTATTTGGGGATTTTCATTATTTGGGAATTTTCAAATTCGTTAATATTATAAACTGTATAAAAAAAAATTGTATGGAAATTTTTGATATCACAAAGTTAAATTAAAACAATTAAAAATTTAAACATTCGCTGTACATCCAATTTTTATTCTTGGGTCTAGGCGATTTTTTTCTAATCCATTTCAGTTACTGGTAAACAGGGGTGATTTTCTCTTAGAAAATAAGTAATTGAAATTTGAAAAAATTCGGTAGGCTTTTTTGACATCTAGTTATATAGAAAAGGTAAACTTCAGAAAATTTAAAAACTAATTTAAGAACAATTTATACTCTTTTAAGATACCAATACAATTTACACAACACTAATTGTAAAATTTGCACATTTTTAGGACTTCAGTTTAAGAACTTGAATTTTAACGTTAAAATTGCTTTATTTTCAGAATAAAGCCTCATTGTTTGAATTTTCAGAATTTTCGTTATAAGTTATAGGTTAGGTCAAAAATAACAATCTGGGAATCGAAATTGTTACGACGCGAAAAAGTTTAAATTTAAAATTTAAAAATGCGAAAATACACCATTTTCCATGTTCATTTCCAATCCAGCGAGTCACTTTCTTTCGCTTCTTTTGAAAGTTGATGATTTGCTTTCAGTTTTCTTTTTAAAATATATCTTGAATTCAACGCATTTCAAATTACATGTTTGCAGCTGCATTTAGATTGAATTATATAAAGGTTCTTTGTTTTGAATTTAAATTAATTAAAACATTTTATTTGTTTTCACGATTGTAATTTATAACTTCTAAAATTGAATAATTGTAGCTCAAAGATGAAAAAGTATAGACTAATTTCGAATTTATGGAGGTTCTATCACATATGTTGAACTATTAAAACATCTGACCTTATGAAGTTTTTTAAAACTCTTTTAAAAACTTTTTTTAACAATTTTGGTTGTGATTTCGTAATAAGAGAATAAGTGCTATTTAGTCTCCAGAACAGCAATTTCAAAAATTTGTAAAGCCTTAAAAGTTGAGACATTTTAAAATTGTAGTCTTCAGTATATTGAGTAATTTCAAATTTAAAGCTATTTAAATATGTCCTCTGAATTTTTAAATGGAAAATGTTCGATCATTTTAGATTGAAACCTTTCAAATTATTTAGTTACAAATTAAAATCGTACAACTTCAAGTTTTATTTATTTTTTGATCATTTGTGACTCCCCACAATTTTTTTTGTAAGAAAATAACGCCTGATTTTTGTAAAAATTAAGAAATATATATTAAAGGTTCACTCAAGGTCATTTTTTTCAAAAAGCTTGTTCCTGAATAAATTGACTCTTATTGTTTCCGATTTCATTCTCTCACTCAGGGATTGTGTTTTTCATAGAAAACATTGAAATGTGTTTTTTTTCACGTTTATAAAATTATAATTGAAGGTCACTCGGAGTCATTTTCTGTGAAAAATATTGATTTACAACGAATATTTGTCAACCAATAGAATGGATTTCTTCGCCCGAGATACAAGCGTAAATTGTACTATAGTAAAAACAACTGGAAAAATTTAGACGAAAGCCAAATTTGCTAAAGAAAACAAACCTCTGTCGACCTATAAATACTAAATTTACACCCCGAAAGATTTTTTAAAAATCTCTTCGAAAGACTTTTATTCCAACAATCTGATTCAAGAAAAATATTTGTTATACAAATAAAAATAGTACATCCGATATAGAGACAACCACAACAACAATAACAACGACGACGTAGACGCCAGAGAGACAGACAGATACCGACGTAAAAGCTTGTTCTTCTGACTGAAGGAGCCTCAAAACGTCGAAATTTCATGAAATTTGCGAAAGTCATTTTTCGCATAAAGCTCTTCTCATTATGGATGACAATGTGATAAAATAATCATGGAGCCTTGAAAAAGTAGCGTTTTTCGCCTCTCGATTTTTTTCCATATCAAACTTTTTTTGCTTCAAATGTCCATTTTCGTTTGGTTTTTTGGATTTTGAAAATCCTTTAACTTTGTTAAGTTTCATTTTAACAAAAAAAGTTGTCAGGATAAATTGTTCATATTTTTTTTGTATCATATGGTAAATGGCTGTGGGTAAAATTTTTAAATTTTGAAAAAAGTGGACTCAATAATGTTGAAAAAGCTTCAACTTTTTGGATTTCTATCAAAAATGGCTGTTTAACGAACTCGATCTTTCTTTTTAGTCCCTCAAACAGTGTGTCAAAGCCCAATCTAATCGGAGCAGTCTTTCGGAAGTTATCCGGTATACAGACAACAACAACAACGACGACGCTGGACAGACAAACAGACCCTGACGTAAAAACTTGTTTTACTGACACAAGGGGCCTCAAAACGTCGACATTTGATCAAATCCGAAAAAGAAACTTTTCATAAAAAACTAATACCTTCTCATTTTGGATGCGAATGTAAAAATTATCAACAAGATTTGTAGAAAATCTTTCAAAGATTAAAATTAAAATTATTTCTTGAAAAAAGATCCTACTCCATCTTCACTCCATTGGGAATCGAACCACAAAACATCTGATTTCCGGTCAGTTGCTATTCCAATTAAGCTATTAGAGGGATCAGAATAAGAACTCTTAATTCAAGAACATAACGCTAATTTTTAGCTAGGTGTTAATGGTACAAGTAATTATTTTCAAATTTTTACATTTATCTGCTATATCTTGAAAAAAAGATCCTACTCCACCTTCACTCATTTGGGAATGAAACCACAAAACTTAAAGATAAAGATAAATTTAAAAATTTGAAAATAATTACTTGTACCATTAACACCTAGCTAAAAATTAGCGTTATGTTCTTGAATTAAGAGTTCTTATTCTGATCCCTCTAATAGCTTAATTGGAAAAGCACCTGACCGGAAATCAGAAGTTTTGTGGTTCGATTCCCAATGCAGTGAAGATGGAGTAAGATCTTTTTTCAAGAAATAATTTTAATTTTAATTTTAAAATATTATTTTCCATCAAGTCTTATTAAGACGGTAAGCATTTTCTGATATTGAAGATTCTTAACTTGATCGATATTGTGTAGATTCTTCTGCCTTCATGGTTTGGAGGGTTGATCTACTGTCGGTAAGGTACAATCTCTGATGATATAGCAGATAAATGTAAAAATTTGAAAATAATTACTTGTACCATTAACACATAGCTAAAAATTAGCGTTATGTTCTTGAATTAAGAGTTCTTATTCTGATCCCTCTGATAGCTTAATTGGAATAGCACCTGACCGGAAATCAGATGTTTTGTGGTTCGATTCCCAATGGAGTGAAGATGGAGTAGGATCTTTTTTTCAAGAAATAATTTTAATTTTAATTTAAAAATATTATTTTCCATCTAGTCTTATTAAGAAGTTAAGCATTTTCTGTTATTGAAGATTCTTAACTTGATCGATATTGTGTAGATTCTTCTGCCTTCACGGTTTGATGGGTTGATCTACTGTCGGTAAGGTGCAATCTCTGATGATATAGCAGATAAATTTAAAAATTTGAAAAAAAGTCCTTCAAGGAATATAATGATTGTCCCGTAAGTTACAACCGAAAAATTACAATTTCAAAAAAATGAAAGTTGTTCTAAATATTGAGCTAGACTCGCGACCGGGACAAATCGGGAAATGAAAGGTAATTTGAAAATTGAACTGCAGTTCGAGTATGAAAAATTTAACAGTGATTGATTTTACAAGGTGATTCTAGATCTATTGAAAATGATATAATTTTCATATTTTAACGTTAAAATTTGAACTAATTTAATTCGAAAGCCTTAGTAGTGACACAAGTGTAAACGTTCGCATTACTGTCTTCTTAAATGAACGCCTTTATTCAATTTCAAAATCTTTCTGAAGTATTGTTTTAGTATAAAATATTCTATTTTTAATATATTTGGTTTGGAAATAAAAAAAATTTTAATAGTAAACAATTTGAAAATTAATATCACAATTTCAAAGTGACAAATTTAAACTTGGAATGTTACGATTATAATTGTTTTATTTTTTATTAGTAATTTGAAGGTAAAAGTATTTCATTTTGATTCTTAGAGAACAGTTAAATAAGCATTAATTTAAAAAAACTGCCAAATAAGCTGGAGGTTTCTGAATGTTTCACAGAAAAGAACAAATTTTGGAGCTTCTCAAGAATTTTGAAATATTAAGAAAACAATGAAAATTTCTGGATTGATTTAAAATGATTAATTTTTTTCAAAAATGTACATTACTCAAAGAGAATGTTAAAAATAATGTAAAAAGATTTGAAATAATTTAAAAGAGAATTGATACTGTTGATTATTATGAAATGTTTCGAAATGTTGAGTTTCTATTTTGATAATTACATAATTAAGAGGAGGTATAAAAATATGGGACCACTGAAAAAAATTCTGAAAGGGATGAATGAAAAATCAAAACAAATGCAATTTCCGGCACCTGAATAATAATTTTCATCCAGAAATACATATTTGATTATTGTGTTTTCAATAAATAAATAATATCTAATAAACAATTTTTTGAATTGTTTAAATTCAGGAATTTTCTAGTTCGGATATTTTACAATTCAGCCATTTTCTTTGGGGATTTTTTTAATTCGGTAATATATTATTGTCCGGAATTTCATTTATTTTATTTTTCGTGAAATTTCCATTTCGACTTTTATATAACGGGACTTTTATAATTTCGAGAATTTTATTATTTGGTTATTTTTCAATTTACGAATTTCACAGCGTCAGGAATTTTATTTTTCAGTCGCTTGTTGTGAAAAATAAAATTCTCACATCGCTGTAAAAATTCGGAAATTATAACATTGTCGAAAACAATTTTTTATCAAGTGATTATTTGTGGTAAATTCATTCGGATATGGGCAGTCGGTTTTAGCAATAGCTGGTCAACTTTGATGCATGCATTTATTTGAATGTAAAAAATTTTCAAAACATAATGCTATAT
>NC_046664.1:130683329-130684556 GCF_010883055.1 Belonocnema kinseyi | reverse complement strand
CACCTCCAAGAGCGCCGATGATAAGGATGATCAGTTTAACAGAATATTCCGGGTACAGTCGTTGCAACTCCCTTATAAGGTCTCGATACCTCTCTTTCTTTTGATTCTCCTTGGCTATGATGTTTTTGTCAGCTGGTGCCGAAAATTGGATAACGAACATGGTTCGCTTCTCGAAGTCAAGACGAACCATGTCAGGCCTCGAGTGAGCAACAGAAACAATTTTCGAGAATATAAGGTTCCAGTATATGCGGCACTTCCCATTCCCGACAATTGACTTAATTTCCCTAGGAGCATTTAGAGGAGCGATATTAAGGTGAATGCCGTAGGAGTGACAAAGATGGTAATAAAGTACTCTTAGTGCCGCATTGTGCCTTTGAATGTAGGTCGTTCCCGCGTATGTTGGACAACTAGATAGTATGTGAGCTAAATGCTCGGGGTGTGCATGGCACGCCCTGCAGTTATCATCGGGAATGTCTTGGCTTAAAATGTGGCGACGGTATGTTAAGGTGGACATGACACCGTCCTTCAATCCGGGCGATTTAAGGAAAGCAAACGTTAGCTCACAAGACATTGACTGATCCTTCACATTTCTGTGGAAGATACCGTGCATCCTCTTATCGAGGAGCTGTTCACGAAAGTTTTTCTCTTGTACTTTCTTAATCCGGGCTATAGGAGTGAGTACTCGAGATAGATTAGATTTCATGCATTTTGCTCACCCCTAATACTGAAGTCAAGTCCGACTGTTTCAGCAGCCTCCTCCCCTGCTTTGTATAGAAATGCTCCTTTGCCCACTTCATTGTGATTCCTGGACATTTTAAAAAGAGGGTCTCTTCCATTTGCAACTCTACTTGCTGTACCCAGAATAATCCTGTTGTGAAGACATTCAAGACTCAATATTCCGCAACCCCCTTGACGGCGTGAGATGTACAGTCGCGGAACGGAAGACTTAAGATGCATGCTTTTGTTCATGTGCATAACCTTTCTTGTTCCGATATCAAGAGATCTGAGCTCGTTCTTCGTCCATGGAACTACTCCAAATGAATAGAGTAGTACAGGGACGGCAAGCATGTTCGTTGCAGATACTTTGTTGCTCGCCGACAGTTCGGAAGACCAAATCTGTCGGAGGAGACATTTGTATCTGCTTCGGAGAGTATCCTTTATAGATGTCACATCCTGAATGCGGCTCTGTGGCACGCCCAGGTATGTATAAGTCTCTCCAGCGCAAAG
>NC_046664.1:130675602-130683229 GCF_010883055.1 Belonocnema kinseyi | reverse complement strand
GTAGACCAGAAGGCGGCGTCCTCTTTCCATTTCTACAGAGGGGCTGGGGCACATACATATAATATTGAATGGTACTATTTCTATATAGTGTAATAAAGTTATACTGTGTAAAAATTGTAAATAAATAGAAAATAAACAATTAATAGTTTATAATCAATTGTACTTACAGGTGTAAAATTCATATTGCCAAAGATTTCACAAACATTACATAATGATTTCACAGAAATTTTTCATAGATTTAAAAGAAGTCACAAAATCTTCAACCGTTTCTTAAATATTTCAAATATATTAAAAAGATTTTCAAAGAATTCACAAAGATTTCAACTGTATCCCAATTTCAAAAAGATTTTAATAATTTCACAAATAGTTCAATGATTACATAAACATTTCAATGTTTTTCCAAAATTTCCATAGATCGCAGATTCATTTAAAAGTCGTCACTATGACTTCCATGATTTTTCAAAGTTTTCAAACATTTAGGATAAATTTAAAAGACTTCACTAAAGCTTAAATAATTTTCCAAATATTTAAAACATTTCAAATATTTTACATAGATTTCATGCAAATTTCTAATATTACATCAAGATTTCAAAGATTTTGGATAAATTTAAAAGAGTTCAGAAAGACTTCCATCATTTCTCAATTTTTTAAAGGATTTCACAAATAAAATGTTTGGCAAAGATTTTGAATGATTTCACGAAGATTTAAATTATTTTCCAAATATTTGAAAGATTTGATGTAAATTTCTAAGATTACATAAAGATTTCAAGCTCCTCTCAAATACTTCAAATATCTCAGATTGATTTAAAAAGTCATCACAAAGACTTCCATGATTTTCCAGAGATTTCAAACATTTCGGATAAATTTAAAAGACTTCACGAAAGCTTAAATAATTTTACAAATATTTGAAAGATTTCAAATATTTTTCACGGATTTCATGTAAATTTCTAAGATTACATAAAGATTTCAAAGATTTCGGATAAATGAGAAAGACTTCCATCATTTTTCAAAGATGCCTCAAATTTTTTAATAATTTCACAAAGCAAGAAAGAATTTAAAGATTTCTAGTTCGGACAATCCGATGAATTTAATCATTCAATTGCGGAGGGAGCAAATCAATACTTAGTCCCTTCCTCGTCCATTGGGGCACTGGGGCATTGCCCCCTGTACCCCTTTAAGGCTCCACCACCTGTAGAGTGAACGAAAAATTCTGTAGTTATCATTTTTTGAGCCTCCTAATTTGACTCTCTTACTTTTTCGGTAGGTGAAGTAAAGAAGTGGCCTGATGAGATGGCAGTGACGCTCATTCTCGACAAATGGAAAAAACATGAAAAGGAATTTAAACGAGGGGTACTGCGGCACGAGGTAATTTGGAGGATGATAAGTCAAGAGCTGGAGGCTGAAGGCGGGTATAATTACACAGGCTCTCAATGCCAAAATAAGTTGAAAGATCTGCATAGAAATTATACTAGAGTCACAAATGACAATAACAGAACCGGCGCACAGTAGGGTATTTTGGATTTGTTCGTGAAAATAATCGACGACTCGTCAATTTTCAACCGAGTTGAATTATTTTTTAAACACTTCTTAATAAATTTACTGTCGGAGAGATACGCCACTATTACTGTTTGAATCGTCAGTACGGCGAAAAACTTCGACCAAGGTCGGCAGTCGTCGGCCGATTTTTAGGCTATTCAGATGTCAGTAATATTTGGTAATTCGTACAAACAATGCTTCCTGCTCATTGTTATTTATGTTTTCAACCATTACCAGTGCAAACCTTTCTTTTCTCATTCTATTTGCGCAATAAAAGTTTTAAATAATAATTAATAAACGTTCATAACGTTAATACTTTAATTTTCAAATTATTAAACCGAGAAACGTTTATTCTGAAGAAATCAACAAAAGAGTATTTTATTGAATTTTAAATATTTTTTTCTCACAGTTTTTATGTTTATTTTATTAAAGTTATTATTTAAATATTTAAATACCGACCACATTTTTTTATCAATTTACTACGTATTATTTTAAAGTAAGGTTTCCGGACTTGTTGGATGGAAATGTTTGGGTGTGTGAGTATCTGCTCTGATTGATCAGTAAAATTAATAACAATAATAATTAAAGAAAGTTATATGCGATATGAAGTTGTTATATCAATGACATTACACTTTTTTCCATGGTTGGTACGAATAAACAAATATTACTGACATCTGAATAGTCTAAAAATTGGCCGACGACTGTTGACATTGGTCGAAGTTTTTTTGCCGTACTGACGTTTCAAACCATAATAGTGGCGTATCTCTCCGACAGTAAATTTATTCACGAGTATTTAAAAAAAAATTCAATTCAGTTGAAAGTTGACGAGTCGTCGATTATTTTCACAAAAAAATCCAAAATACCCTACTTTGCGGCGTTGTACCAAAAACCTGTAAACACTATGAAAAAATGGATACTTTATTTGGTGAAAACTCTACCGTGAAACTGGTATCAATAGCATCTAATAGAAGAATACCAGTTATAAACAATAATAGTGATTCTGAAGACTCTTGTGCAAACGAAGCCGTTGACATTTCAGAAAAAGCCACCAGGAACTTAAAAAGAAAAAAAAAACCAACTAAAGTTCAAAAGCAAATGAAAGGATGAGGAAAACCAGTCCTTACTGAAGACAGGTTGGACTCGAATAACACATTTTTCAACAAACTTCTCGAAAAACTTTAAGTTTAGCAGTGGCACAATTATGAAAAAGAAGTGTTGGTGTGTATTGAATCTAGTACTTTTTTTCGTGAAAAAGTATAGAATTTCCAATACTTATTCGCGAAAAAAGTATTAGGTCCAATACTTACACATACTTATTTTTCATAAAGGCACGGAGAGTAATGCAATGTGATATTTATCTGTAACGTAATTTTAATGTTAAAATCAAAAGATGAAAGTTCTTTTATGCAAATATAGTATTTTTAAACGCTTTGAATGAAGAAACTTCCAATCGTTGCAAAAAAATTCTTGTGTACGATTTAAATCTGCATTTTCTCTGCAGATTTTTCAGGGCACACGGAGAAAAAGGTCTAGTTGGGCCAACTAGATGAATCTAGTTACGCGCGTCTAGTAAATTTAAGACAGAAGTTTCGTTACTCATACTCAATGTCTTGTAAGCAGTCTAGTAGACTTTACCGGTCCAACGTGTTATTTCAAATAGTTCCCATAACGAGATATCTAGTAGCAATGTTCCCCCACCACTTCTGTACTCCCTTCGTTCCTCCCTCCTATACCCTTTACCCTTAATATTCTTCCCTCTAGCCGCTAGCTTGCCTGCCTAATATTCGGCGTCGTCAGCTCCAGTTTCTTCCAACCGCTTGCATTTCCATGTACCGCACGTTATTCTGACCATTTTCAGAGTTGCGAGAAGCGACGTGTTTTGATTTTTGTTTCTATTTTCGCGTATTAGAATAAGTAACTGCCGTGACAACATAGTGGATAATCTGGTGAATTTGTGGAACCTTTTCTCTTACAAAGCTATATTGCAAGGAACGTAAACTTTGTTTTTCTTCAGTGTCGCCACCATATTGTTTTGAAGATGATCCTTCAGGCCGTGCGATTTTTTCGTGAAATATGAAATCATACTTTTGACCAGTGTTTAATAAACGATCTTTACTTTTATTGTATTGCACACATTTTCAAACCTATCCCAAAGATCCTGAAAACATACTTATTTTTCTAAAAAAAACTACTCGAATCCTGTATATATGGTAAATATTACCAAAAAAACTAGTTAAATTACCTAGAAACTGTCATGTAAGCCTAACTCAACATTTGGTTGATTTTACTAGACAGCTAGTTAGATCTACTAGCCATGGAAATGTTGGCCGTACTAGATGTCTGTAACCTATACCTCATGTCTTGTAATTCTAACTATACAGATTTTAACTCGACTGTCTGGCGCGTTTAACTAGACAGCGTGTTAGTTCATATTTTACTAGACCGTCTAGTGTGGCTAACCAGAATCCTTGTTAACCCAACTAGACATCTTTCTCCGTGCATGTACCAGATTGCCACGTGATCAACTCTTTTCAACGAACCTACTTATAAGATAACTAATCAATTTTCGGAACCAGATAGCAGTAAAGGAAAACAATATGAACGTATGTCCGCTATAGAAAATGAATTTCAAGTGTTACTTTATGAGTAAGTTAGTTTAAAAGAACTGGTCATGTGACTGTGGTACATGCCCTGAAAATTTTTTAACAAGTTTTTGTGTTATTTAAAAATTCTTCAGAGAAGATGCAGATTAAAATTGTAAACATAAATTTTGTTTGCAATGATTGAAAGTTTTTCCATTCAAAGCATTTCCAAATTTTGTTCTTGCATCAAAGAACTTTTACCTTCTGATGTAAGAATTTTCTTCTTATGTTTGCATTAGAAGAACTTTCAAGTTCGGGTATTCTCTGAGAAAATAATGTATATTCAATTTCTCATTTGCTTCTGAACTTTCGCTGTTCTTGCACTAAGGAACTTTAAGAATCTATTAACAACCTTATTTTTAATTTTTAGCTTTAGAAGAGAATTTTATAGTATTTTTTTTTAAAGATATTGTTTTTGTTGAAGTCTTACATCCATAGATAAAACTGAAAATTGTTAAGCTTTTCATATACTATATGAAATGCGTTTTGTGAGATTTTAAGGTCTGATAACCCAGGCGGAAATATTATATATAGATTATATACAGTGTGAAGTATTATATATAATATTCATTCGTTTTATACATTTTTCGTATAAAAAAAATGAATATCACGTATAAAACTTCAAACTCTATATATAATTTTTTCTCCTGGGAACTTAAATACTTTAAACATTTATACTTTTTAAGCAGTGTTATTTAAAGGCTGATGTGATATTTATATGAAGACATAAAAATTAAAACGAATAAGGACCATTTAAAAAACTCATATAGCCCTCATCTAGGTTTCATTATCATATATTCATATACTTGGAACAGTCCGTCTCTCGTACAAAGAATTTATACGTTTTACTCAAAAGTATTGCGATGCAACTAATGTGTATTATAAAGTATTCCAAAAAGCGTGCCATATTCTAGAATATGTAGCAAAGTAATTGTAGGTAAAGTCTAAATTGTACAGCGCGTCATCTAAAGTAAATAATCGAGCAATTTTATAAAATGTTTAACTTTTATAATGTGTCTCCTAATGCGATTAAATACTCACGAATGCATGTGCAATGTTTAGCTCACGCAACTCAGCAGGGTAGGAATGAACCAAGTTTAGATTAAAGCTACATTTAAATGGGATATTTTGATTGTTTATGGTAATATAGAATTCTACGAATATATGAAGATGAAAACAAAACAAAATCGGGCATGTGCTTTTTAAAAACATGTAAGTGTATGAAAATTTCTTAATAATTAAATGCAAAAATCTACTTTCTTTAAACTCTTCTCCGGTTATACTGTTTTTCATCTTGATATATTCGGGGGATAATGTTTTACCATAAAACTTTAAAAAACTGTATTTACTTGAAACTTTTCATTAAACTTTCTAAAGTCCCACCGTGTCAGCTAAATATCTTGAGCAATTTTTTAGTCTTAATTAAGAGCAGTTTGTACTTTAATTCCTAACAAAAATACTCAATGTTAAATTTTCGGGTGTAGATAATAAGATATTAATATAGTCATCACTGTCATGAATTCAGACTATGAAAAGTTAACAACTTATACATACAACTTTCTGTGCAATGTTTAGCTAACGTGACTCAGCTCGAAATCTATCCGATTTTTTCAGTCTTATTATCTCAAAACTACGAAATTTCGGAAAGTTATTGAGCTGAGTTGCGTAATTTAAACATTACACACACAGTCTGTACTTTAGCTTGATGAAGTGCCCTTGTAAGATGAATTTATTGTTGCAATATAGGTACTTGGTACTAAATATTTCATGTCAGATTTTAAGCCTAGTGACGATATTAATATAGTTATTAATGTTAATATCCGAGCCAATGCGAACGAATCCGAAACATTCCGAAAAAAGTTTTGAATTTCGTTTGATTGAAAACGCTTAAAAATTAGTCCGATTCAGTCCAATTTTATCCGAAACTTCTATCCAAGTTAATCTGAAAGAATCCGAAGTGACTTTTCAATCCGAATTAATCAGAATTAATTCGGACCCGGATTGATCTTCAATCAGAATGAATCAGTGTTCGGATTGATTCTGATCCACTCGGGTTGAAAATTTATTTCGGATACGTTGGGATGCTTTCGGATAGAAGTCTCGGATAGAACGGTATTCATTCACAAGGAAATTATTATTTTATTTTAGTTTTATTTTCAAGTTTTTTTTTATTTGGTTCATTCAAACTCATTTTATGAAACGAACTAATGCATGACCCACCGTTCCATCTAAAGAACTGATTACTGTATTCAGTACTGTAGTACGCTATAATTATAAATCTAACCGAAATGTATTTAATAAGTACAAAAATGAATATATAAAATATATTTATTTTCATGGAAAGTATACATTATCGTAAAGAAGCAGCAATATAATCTCCTCTAGCTTCTCCTTGTGTTTGCACTCTCATCATCAACTCCGTTAACTTCTGGTTCTTCATCGTCGTTGTTTTCACCACCTCCCTGAATATAATTCTCATTATCTTCATCGATCTCTCGCAAACAAATATAAATCTTCATAAATATAAATCTTCACAAAAAATACACTACGTTGAAAAATTCATTGAAGAGTAGAACAACTTCTCAAAGTAATAAGGATGATAAAATCGCCGCCTTCAAAGAGTACTGCTCAGAATTATTTAACATAGCCACTTGTAAGTGCGTTGACTTGTGTAGGTGCTCCTGTTCCAATGAAAAGAAGGTTCCAGCCGTAGAGCATGCCTTCTATCTTGACCAGAGAGGTAAAAGATTCATAGTAATCGCCAGCGTAGGTATCTCTGAAACAAAAAGAATACATAAGAGAGCAGAACGTAATGCAAAAAGAGGCAGACTTGAACGGGGAGAGGGTGGGGAAAGCGTTCCTACTGCATCGGCTTCCACATCTTCCTCTACAATTGATATGGATATAGATTTAGATTCCTTCTTTGAGGAAGGTGAAGATGATAATCCCCCTTCTGAAATGAAGGTATAGGTTGATGCTTCTACCGATGATGAATATTTTCACGACATACCACGCAGACTTGTGCAGAGAAAATCATCGCAGGCCAGACTTGACTTATTTGAAGCAGCAGTAGTTTATCAAAGATATGGTATAAGTCAATGGGCTGCGGCACATTTAAGCTCGTCTGTACTCCTCGTTGCTAATCGAGCAGGTATGATCTCCCCGGACAGGGCTATGTCCGTGTGAATATAGTAGGAGACGCTGTAAATGACTGAGTTGCGCGCGCAACCCATTTCTCCTCTTCTGAATTTGAAAACTCGAAGATGCACGATTGCCGGTCGGAGCACTTCGGCGATTCTATTTATATATCTATCTGCTACAGCTAACTGCTTTGAAATAAATTCAGGTTTTTCGATGCTGACGATTCTCATGATTTGAATAGATCGCGCGCCTCTTGATATGCGTATATTTGGAGGTTATGTTATTTCATGTATAAAATATAAATTATA
>NC_046664.1:130671407-130675502 GCF_010883055.1 Belonocnema kinseyi | reverse complement strand
GATAGATATATAAATAGAATCGACGAAGTGCTCCGACCGGCAATCGTGCATCTTCGAGTTTTCAAATTCAGAAGAGGAGAAATAGGTTGCGCGCGCAACTCATTTACAGCGTCTCCTACTATATTCACACGGACATAGCCCTGTCATAGTATTGGACCGCATCTCGTTTCAGATCTGGGATCACTGGTCGTCACACCATCGAGCCATGCCCAAGATAAGTGTGATTCTGTTTATAATTACGTAACAACAGAACTGAATGGAGGCTTCGATGCAGTGGTAGTCGTGGGCTGTGACGGTACAAATACGTATACGGGCTGGAAGGGAGGAATTATTCGTCTACTAGAGGAACGACTTGATCGTCCCTTGCAATAAGTTGTCTGTCTATTACATTTCAATGAGCTACCGTTCAGAAGTCTTTTCGTATTTATTGACGGACCTACCTCTGGTCCGAACAAATACTCAGGGCCAATAGGGGGACAACTTCCAACATGTGAAACCCTCGATGTTGTAAAGTTGAAATAAGTTGAGTGTGACTTAGAACCTGAGATTGAGCCCACTGATCTAAGCTCAGATCAAAGGTATCTTTATGAGATATCAGATGCCATAAGGTTCGAAGCGTGCTCTCCTGAGCTGGCCTCCCGGAAGATAGGCCCCATCAACATGGTTCGCTGGTTAACAACTGCAAATAGAATTCTGAGATTATATATATCAACAAAAAGACCCACAAACTGCAAGTATTAGTTGAATACTTACTCGCAGTATACGTACCTCAGTGGTTCCATATCAGACGGGATAAGTCTATCGCTGATGTGAGTCGGCACTTCTTCCAAGCAATCAAATTGTCAAGGTTTCTTCCTCTGAAGTACCGAAATATGGTAAACACTTTCATTTAGACAAACGGCTTCTCTGCCATGCCAGAAAATATACTTCTTGGAATGGTAACCGACCCTAGACTTACCGCTCGACAAAATCGTGGAAGCAAAACATAAGCAACAGACAACTGTTAGATACAATATTGGGCCAAAAATTAATTTTGGAGCTAATGATTACACAGAAATGATGGATTGGTTAGAAACAAATGTTTCACTTACCGTACCTCCAGTTTTAATTCGTATGACAGAGGATGAACTTACCGCTAAGCTATCTATGGCCGATGGCTTGGTACCAGACTGGGACTTTACATCTTTCCCTTGTCACACAGTAGCGGTGGAAAGAACTATTAGACTGGTAACAGAGGAGTTTAGGCAAGGCATCGGTCCCGAGGCTCGGGACCGACAGATACGCGCCACACTTCTTTCTCGAAAGACTGTCAACTTATTTGACAGTAAGAAAGACTTTGTGGGTGTAATTAATGACTCTGAGACTTGAATAAGCACATACTACATATGGTTGGTTGGTTGGGTAGGGCGTGGGTGGAGCTCGATGTGCAGCCACCTCCACGTGGTGGACTCTGGGTCACTCGAAGTAGTAGAACTCAGTGAGCTAGGAGCTGCACAAGTATTTAAGCGTTTTACTGGAAAATACGCAATTTTGAGCCATTTCCCCCTCCAATGACTTTTCATCGTAAAGTCACCCTTGGAAGGCATCCGTATCGATTTTAAGCCCATTTTTGCAAAACCTTAAATTTTAGTGCTTTTTATTGAAATTTCGAGATTTCACCCTCAAAGAACAGACTGAAGATATTATCCGATTTCAAAATTTCAAAGTGCACTGAGTTTCGGATTGAACTGGGACACTTTTTCGCGCTTAGGCGTTTCCTGGACGCACAATGTTGGTTTTTCGCCCCAGCCTAATATATACATTATCACTATTAGCAAGTGGTACATATTATATTTCGCAAGGTAAATACTATATGTAAATGTTCGCTTACATCAGGTGCTTTTATTTTTATAAATGTCCCGTCAATTGCTCCAATAACACATCTCAATCCTGCCAACAGTCTGAATTTCTCCTTCGCGGTCTCTAATAACTGACCCGTTGGCGAGACAATGATTATTTGAGCAACTTCGTTCAGGACTTCAATAACTCTTCGAAAGCAAAAGTGTAAGGTCGATTTCACAAAATTAAATTTTTGAGCCACTGACCTGATATTCAAACACAGGGAATAATAATGTATTGCACATCTACCTTGATTTTAAAGAGTAATTTAAATATATATCAAATGTTAAAAAAAAATAATATACAGAATATAATTTTACCTGTTAGAGTCAGGAGTTGCTAAGAACCATACGACAGCAAGCAACTGCTTTCGAACTGAAATTTTAGAATTAGCTGATAATCTTGGTCCAAGCAAATTGTCCAAGTCTTTAAATGCAGTTGGCTTCACTCTAAAATTCTCCTAGAACTGCCTCGAATTAAATTGTGGCACAATTGTTTCAGCAAAAGCTTCTATTCTTACTGGTTTTTATCTCACACCTCGAATTCGCATTGACATTTCCATGATTAATCCATTTTCCATCTCATCTTCATTATCTTCATCACTTTCCAAAACTGTTGACAGCATCATCGTTTGCGATAATCATTGCCTTAATACGATGGCAGCAATTACAACATTCCTCTTATGTTCTTCCATTTCAACAAAAATTATAAAATCACAGAACCTCAAATTCACAACTTCACATTTGGCACCAACTTTCCTAAACTCGTTCAGACCACTCGTTCTCGTTCAGCGTAACAACACCTTCCACTACACATTCCTAAACTCCGCCTCTTTTTCTGGTTCACACGGGTGGTCGTCTTAAACGTACCCCTTGTCAGTGATGCCAATGTTGGCACCATGTACTACTGCGCTTGCGTTAGGGCCGCTTGCTGGTTGGCCACACTTGGCGTGCGATTTAAATTTACTTTCAACAACGATTCTTGTAATTTAAATAAATAATTATTAAAATATGAACAAGAATGTACATAAATTATGTAACTTTTTATTTCAGGCAAAACAAAATTTATAACACATATGTATTATGATAAATAGTTTATTTTCATTGAACTCCAAAGACTGACTTATATTGCACAAAAAAATTTTTAATAGATACATTTTTTGAAATGACAAATAATTTTTCAGCAGCTTAATATATAAAAGTTAACTGCAGAGTACAATAATGATAATATTTGAATTTTTCAAAAAAAATTCAGCCTAGAATATTGATCTTTTCGATTGAGACATGATAGAAAATGATGTAACTTTGTTAAAAAAAATTAATTAACATGATAATAAATTTTATTAGAAATAAAAAGAATCAAGGACACTTAGATAGAAAACGATATATTTATAACAAAACAAGAACAAAAAATTAGGAAGAATAAAATTTTTGCATTTCAATCATAACTACAATGCAGCCGTGACAATTTATGCATGTATAGTTTATATAATTATTTAAATCTCCAGAAAACTACATTAAAAATATTAAAAACATTATAAGTAATCATTTTCAATCACTTTTCCGATAAATTTCTTTTTAAATTAAATGTTCTGTGAAATATAAGTTTTTCTTTGGGATTCAATGAAATGAAACGGTTTTGATTCCTCTAGAATCAAACTGAAGGACCTATGACAAAGCCACCGAACGCGTCCTCGGGTTGCGGATAGAGGGTCCCTGTACCAAGGCTTTCTGCTGAATATGGTTACAAAAATAAATAGGCAGTCGCGGACAATTGTCCAGGGGTGGTCCCGAAGGAATTAACCGCCAAGCGGAGGTGTGAAAACCGTGCCGAAAGCTGAATGATACCTGGGTGAGGTGTCTAGAACGGTGACTCTGGGATACCGGGCGACCTTTCAGAGTACGCAGCCTTATCCTTGCATGCGGGGCTCTACAAGGATGGACGAACCCCTTTCCCTAGCTTCTAGTGGGAACAATAATGACAACACCAAACATAGTTGTAGTAAGTGCGGTTCAAAACAACAGAACGCGCAGGGCTCCCGACAATGGGTCGGCCAAAAGTGCCGACTAATCTAGATCTGGGTGAGCCAATGAAAATGGATTCAATGCGAAGGACCGACGGGATCTCGTGACCTTTGGGTGGACGGAGCAACTGAATCACGACTTGCTAGACTGCTACGATGCGAGTGTGGCCCGTGAACGGGGTTACATGGCACGG
>NC_046664.1:130669791-130671307 GCF_010883055.1 Belonocnema kinseyi | reverse complement strand
GGTTAAAAAGTTTAACAAACGGGTGGGTTTATTTTATTACAAATTAAAATTGCATTTTTATACATTTTTCTTATTAAAACATCTTATATGTGGCTGTTGAGGCATTGTCTTTCTCTTTCGCTCGCGCTCTTATTGGTTAAAAAGCGAGAGAGAAAGACAATCCCCCCAACAGCTGGCAGGTCAGTAACACGTTTTAGCATTGCGTGCTCCCTTCAGGAATATGCTCTAAGGTAGTGCTCTGTGGCTTGTCTTCTGCTTTGTTTGTGGCTTTATTTCTTTGTCACAAGGCAGCAAATTATCAGCCAATTACAGAAAACCTTTGGGTTTCCTTTCATCTTATCGGTGTTCCGTATTTGGCTGTTCGTTCTCTGCTTTTCGTTTTACGCGCGGAAGCCCACGTGGAGCGACAACCTGACTTGGACTCTTAGTCTTAGGAGCTGTGAGAAATCTTTTAGATGTGAAGCCGTCTTCAGATTATACACAATGCTACAAATGCAACTATAGAACATAGGTATCACAAAGATACAGGCAGTGCGGGCTGTTAGGAAAAATATACCTAAATTGTAATTTAAAAAAAAAAATCGACTCTTCGATTCTTAGGGTAAAGAATCGATTCACTTAAAAATCGAATAGCGAAGAATCGGGTGGAAAAAATCGATTTTTTTTCAAGAGAATCGATTTTTTGAAGAATCGAATCGGAATCGAACATCCCTAATCTAGGCTCATGATCTAATGAATACATGGTCTAGCCACTTAAGGGCCCTGTTTCGTTCAAGTCACGCAACCGCTTAATTTCACCATTTTGCTACTTTGACCGCGCAGTTTGAGTTTGACGCGTTAGACTGTACGGCGAACTGTTACAGGAAAATCAGTATGTAGGAAAACATATTATGAGAATATTAAAAGAATGAACTCAAAAAGAACTATCAATGGATATATTAGAACATTGTCGAGGAAATAAATTATATTCAGACTAACTACAAAATAAAAAAATTAATTAAAATTAAAAAATTACTGAATGAGAAGGATTAAAAGTCTAAAATTTTATTGATATTTGTAATAATGAATTTCGTTTAAAATATCTCTGTTTGCCAGTGAATGAATAATTCTTAGGTGGACAATTCTTTCATAAATATATATGTAAAAGTGACAGAGGTTTGTAATAGAATTACGCGGGTCCGTAAATCTTACTCAAAAGTTTGTTAGATCTGTATTTGATTTGGATTGAAAGTAAGACCTATTCTTCTTATATTAAATAGACAATCATTTGTCATATGGTACAATTGGGTCATTTTTCTGAATTTACATACAAAACGTATGTGTGAATTATGCAATATTATAGGGGTTTGCCAACATTTATTGTAATTTTGAACAGTCTGCTAGGAATAAGAGAGATTTTTAATGTGATATAATGTGATTTCATATTATACCTAAAAAGTGGAAAGACAAGAGGGAGTAACTGACAGAATAAAAATTGTGCCTGACAGTAAAATAAAACATAATAATTATCATTTTT
>NC_046664.1:130652520-130669691 GCF_010883055.1 Belonocnema kinseyi | reverse complement strand
AAACTTAATTTAGAAAAAATTGGGTTTTTAAAATTTCTTAATCATGTAACTCTATTTGCTATAAAACTCAATTTTTTCATAAATTGTATTTATTTAATTTAAGGGAACATTATAAAAACATATTGCATTAGTTCATTAATTATTTAATCAACGAGTTCTTGAGAAAATGTGAATTGACTTCCATTTTCATTATATGCGGTTTGAATTTCCCCGCCACTATTTTTGAAACATTGCAATGTTTCACGAGACCTTGAAAGTTTCATAAAACTTTTCATTGGGTCAGATTTTCATGAAATTTTACAACCCTAGTTTCACGTTTCACGTTGTTGGATAGGCTTTGTATCTAAAATCTAGATATTACAGTTTATGTTTATACAGAAAATTGGTACGTACAAAATCATAAATATTTATTGCACGAATATTTGAATTTATCTGTATAATGATTATTGGATATTTTATGGTTTCATTTTCATTTTATATCATGAATTGCATTGAATGCTTTTCCTTTTCCTCACAGCATTTTTATACCGTCTCCTGCGTGTTTATCAAAAGCTAAAAATTATCATTCGAAATTTTGAATGCTCCTTGTGATTGATTAGGGTGATGGATTTGTAATCATCTTGTTTAAATCATACAAAAAGTAGGTATATTTGCTAATCTTAGTAATTCTTGAAGCCTATTTCTTCCGAAATTAAATTTAACCTCACTTAATCTGACTTTTTATATTCTTATTTTTCTCTCATCATTCCTTTTCAATTTACATTATTTTTCACATAAAGAATATTTTAGTATTTTACTTTAGTGCTTTAGTACCGTTAAGTGACACCTTAAATAATTTTATTTCTCTTTTTTCTGCATCCATTTTTAATTTAAAAAAATACTACCAAAAAATGCGAAGAAAATAATTTACTCATTAGATAAAGTATCTCGTGCCCATAAAAAAATAATAATTTTTTACGATTTTTTTTCACCCGATTCTTGCAAAATCGGTTCTTTCGTTCCGATTTTTTAGAGAATCGATTCTTTACGATCCGATTCAGAATCGATTCAAAAATCGGGCTTTTTAGAAAACCGAACATCCCTAGCCTAGATGCGGCACGGGAGGTCGAAGTGGGAGAACGATATATATCCAACTACATTTTTGTATGCCTCGAGGTGCTGCCCTCTTCACCTTTTCGACATTTCTATGGCAACCGCGTCCTTGCCTACGTCTACGGGAGGGGTGGGGCCAAGGCGCACATTGAAAGCCAAACCGAACGTGCCGGTTAATATTTATTATTATGTTAAAAATAATTGATTTCTCTTACGGTTTCTTTTTAAAAAAGGGACATTTTCGATATAATAAATAAATTTTTTTTAAATTCTTTTCGTACTTTAGATTTTCAGTGAAATTTCAAAAATTATGTTTAAAAACTAAATTAAAAATTTAAATGAAAATAAGATAATTTTAAAAAGTAAATAAATTTTGGTTTAATTCAGGATTTAGTTAAATTTAAAAATTCAATAAAGTTTCTTTAAAATAATTCCTCGTCTGGTTTCTTTTAAAAGAGAAACTTTCGAGATACTATATAAATAAGTTAAAAAAAATCTTATCATATTTTAGAATTGTAGCGAAAATTTAAAAATTATTTAAAAAATGTAATTTTTACAAAAATAGTGAATGGAAGGTTCGAATACTTCACTGTATAAATTTCGTCTACGTGTATTTTTAAATCCTAAAATATTTTATTTTTTCTCGCATAATCAAGGTATAACTGAAGTAATATTTACACTTCTCTGTGGTGCCGAATTGACAATTTACATTTAATTCCTGGAAAAATTTAAGGTTTGCACTACTCATATAATTATTTATCAAAGTTATATTAAAATTCTGTTTTTTTTTTTTTTAATTTGAAACGCATAATCTTTTTTCTCATAATTTGATTAATTACAAAAACCAATACCTAGACTGTTCCTTACACATTAATACTTAATTTTAAAAGTTTGAGGGCAGTTAACCACTTGCAGTTCTTATGCACATCAGAATTCACAACTGCAAAGAAATCCAAATAGTTTATAAAAATAATTCAAACAATTGAAGAATCCAACAAAATTCTGAAGAAATATAATGCGTATAGGGGTGCATCTCATCAATTAAGGCTGTTACAAAAAAAAAAAGAATTCCGAAGAATTAAAATAATTCAATAATTTTTTGCGAACTGGAAAAGGACCTGAAATTTTTTTCTTTGATTAAAACGGCCACTTGAATTTTTTAGTATTTAAAAAATTATAATATTCATTGGTGTTTTGCTGTAAAAATAGTTATACTTTTTGGTACTTGTAAAAAAAATCCCACCAAGGATTGAAAAATTTCTTTATTTCATTTATTTCTTCAAGTGAATTTTTTTAAGTTTGCAATAACAAAGAAAAACTATGCAATTAGGGGTTTTAAGTGTTTCAAAATCGTGTTTTATTTCTTTTTTATAAATAGTGTCGAAATAATGTTCACATTGTACATGTCAGCTAGTTTTAGGTAAAAAAGTGACGAAGAAGATTACAGGGTCTTTTATTATCTCAAACTTGTAACTCACGCTATGCCTTACAGCTAAATAAAACCCCTGTGATCAGTTATTATTTAAAACTCACTTTTAATTGATTTGAATGCAATATGAAACACTTTGAATTCCTAAGATTTAAAGTCAAAATATATAATAAATTTGCAAAAAAGAAGATTAATTTTCTTACCAAAAAGACGAACTTCTAACAAATTCCATGGATTTTCTACCAAATAGTTGAATATTCAACTTACAAAGAATCAATTTCTAATCAAGAACAGACAAGTTGCAATTTTCAGAGAGAAAAGTAATTTTTTACATAAAAAACCCAAATTGTCAACAAAAAAAGGTAAATTTTAAGCCAAAGAGGTAAACCTTGCAGAAATATGATTTAAAAATAATTAGATTTAACAAACACAAAAAAAACACAGAAAAGTTCATTTACAAACAAATCCTACTTTAATTTTCTACCATATTGTTAAATCATTAATCAAAATAGGCTAATTTATACCAAAAAGATGAATTTTCAACAAAATAATCAAATTGCAAACATATAACGTATTCATTTCTAAAAAAATGAACAGTTGAATTTTTCAGATAAAAAATTTATTTTGAACAAAACACAAAATATCAATATTGAGGAATTAAATTTTCGAAAAAAAGTCAACCCCAAATATCAAGGGTAGTCCTCAAAATATGAATCTTAAATGATAAAGTTCAACTTTTAACCAATTCGTTTAATTTTTAATTAAAAAAGATAAATTGCGAACAAAAAAGTTACATTTTTAACCAAAGAAATGAATTTTCCAGCATTATATTAATGATCTACCAAAATAAGACGAGCTTTCAACAAAATATATTAATTTTTAACCAAATTTTTGAATTTTAAAGCCGGGAGGACGATTTACCTATAAAAAGGTGAATTTTCAACTAAAAATATGACTTTTTAAGAAAAAAGTTAATTTCCTGCCAAAAAGTTAAATTTTCATTAAACTAGTGCATTGGTGATAACAATTGTTTAATTTGAAATAAAAAAAATAATTTTCACCCAAATAGTTGAATTTTTTACCAAAATTAGATTACCAAATTAGATTAATGTAGACACAAACAGTTCCATTTTTAATAAAAAATGATCAATTTTCAACGCAGAAAATTTATTTTCGGTAGAAAAAGAAAAAATGGTAGCAAAATACATGAATTTTCAATAAGAAAGGAGCAATCTTAAACCAGAAAATATTTATTTTTAATAAAAAATATCAATTTAAATCAAAAATTAAATATTTACCTTGTTTGTTTAAAAAATTAATTCTTCTTAAATAAAACGAATTTTAAACAAAATAGTTACATTTTTAACAAAAGAGTTAAGCCTAAAAAGGACTTTTCATCCGCAGAAGATTAATTTTCTAAAAATAGAATAGTTAAATTTTCCACCAAAGAGGTGAATCTAAAACCAAAAGAATAATTTTGTTACAAAGTAGTTCAACTTTTAACAAAGCTTCTGAATTCCTAACGAAACAAGATGAGTTTTTAACAAAATAGCTGCATTTTTTACAGAATAACAAAATTTTCAACTGAATACTAGAATTTTTAACCAAATGAGTTGAATTCCGAACCACAAATATTAGTAGATTTTCTTCTAAAAAGCATTTAAGCGAAAAAAACTAGTTTCGATTTTTGTATTTAATGAAATTATCCTTACAATGTATAGTTTAAAATTTGTTTAGCGTAAAAATACACAACGAAAAATCGACAAGACTCAGAAAACGAAATTACAACAGTTAAAGGAAGAACAGAGAACAAGTATATTGAGACTATCAGTGGCGTAAATTCCTTACCGCTAAACCCCGCATTGCGGGGGGGGGGGCTCCTTCTGGAAGGGGGCCCCTTACGGCTAGGAATAAAATCATATTTTAATTTCAATTTCATACATTCTTGTGCATTTTCAAATAATAATTTATTTCAATTATAGAAGTGCGAAAGAATATATTAATTATTTTTTAATTATTTGAACAAATCTAATTTGTTTCAAAATTTTTTTTAAAAAAATATTTTAAAACCGCATTTTATTAATTAAACTTAATATTCTATTATTATGAGAAGTAGTAAATTCTGCTAAAAGCTTAATGATAATGTTTATACAATTGATTTTTTTTCCTTCCACATTTCTTTTGAGCATGAATTGCTTACAAACAAAAATTGTTTGAACATGGACACGACGTTTTTAACCAAATTTACTACTCGATATCATTCAATATTATTCTTAATTAAGAATTTTTAATTCAATAGTTTCCAATAGATTTCAGTGTAATTTAACGGATTTTAACCATTTTCAATTTCAAGAGAATATTTCAAACGATTTTAAAACATCACATAAGATTTTCAAAATGACCAGCAACAAATCTCGAAGATTTGAAGACAATTTTAGGGGAAATTTAAGTTAGTTTAGAATTTAATTCCGAATTTGTACATTTTAAAATAGATAAAAAAAACGTTTTAATACTTTACATGTTTCTGAAAATTTATAAAATATTTTTTAAATTGTCCAAGGTACGAACGGTCCTAACAATCTTCTAAGTTGGTTTACATTTCTTCTAAAATTGTGTAATCTCTGCTCAAATAACAAAATTTAATGTAAAATTGGCTAAATTACTTGTATACATATATGAAATATTCCGAAATCCTCTCAGGTAAGGAAAAAACGTAGCGTTATGGATTAATGCAGCTACAAGCAGCTATAATTAAAAAATGCTGAAGTTTAAATTTATAATGTTTTGCACAATGCTTTCCAATATACTAAGCGAAGTAAATGTTTCATCAAAATTACTTTAAGCAAAAAATATAGATTTAAGTCGTGCACTTGAAATCTCAAACACTGCACGGAAACATTGGAAAAAGTACACACTTAAGTATGAAAATTGTAAGAAAGAAGCTACACAAATATTTTTAAAATGGGGTTTCGAACCAGTATTTGTAGAAAAACGGAAACCGAAGCGTAAGAAGCATTTTGATATTAGTGAAGAATTTCTCAAAATCAGTGTCTTTAATCATACCTTAAGATGTCTAAGGACTAATTAGACATTGTGAATACATTGTGAAATTCCAGATTCGATATCATGAGGATTTTTAAATAGTTAATGGCAAGTTAAATAGTAACGGCTTTAATAAGACGTCAATAATAAAAGATGTTTTCCGCACTTCACTCATTAAATACAGTTTCATGGAAAGCGATTTTTCAGAATTAATCCCTTAAGAATTTATTTAACTGGGCATGTTACAGTACAGCAGCTTGCGATAGGACGTTCAGAAAATTAAAAATGATAAAACCCTATTTACGTAATAGAATGTATCAAAATCGATTCTTAAATATATCTCTACTGACATTTGAACTTAATGATGCAAAATAATTGGGTATCAAAATTGTTATTAATAAGTTTTTAAAAATGAAAGCGAGACCAATTGCAATATAGCAACGTGCTGATAATTTTCTTAACAGTGCAATACTAATTTTCAAGTAACTAAGTTTTTTCATTATTCAGTTTCCTTTTCCCCCACTCTTTGCTTGTACATAAATCCGAAGCCCCCGTCGAAAAAAATCGAAGCCCCTCCCGAAAAAAAATCCTGGCTATGTCGCTGGCCGAGGAAATTCCACGATAATTTTTTTAAACATTTTATTCCAAGTTACCATTATCTTTGTGCTGACACATAATAATGAAGAACGTGTATCATTAAACAAAATTTAATAATTTTCTATTAAATCCTTTCATTTTAAAATAATATATCCTTCACTTCTTAACAAGAATTTCAACTTTCTACCAAATCAGTTTAATTTTAAAACAAAAATATGAATTACAAACAAAAAAGTGAATAAAAAGTATAGAAATTTAAATTAGATTAAAATCAAAATTAAAAATCCTATTTAATGCACAATAAGCAAATTATTGCAAACTTCTATTGAAAAATTAAAAAACAAGAATCCAAGGACTAAATTTGGACAACAACGAACAAACAAAAAATCCTATTGTAATCTGAAAAAAACCAAAAAACAAAAAAAAATTTGCTACAAAAATAAAAAAGAGGAAAGAAAAATGCGAAGGCAGCCAACCACACCCCCTTCCTTCTCTTTTTCTTTCTTTGAATGTTATTTTATTGTAATTTGATGATAATAAAAATAAAAAAGGCGAAAGAAAGACAAAGAGAAGGAAAGGGATGTGGTTGTCTGCCTTCTCATTTTTCTTTCCTCTTTTATTTTGTCTACATTTTTTTAATTAGTTTTTTCAGATTACAATAGGATTTTTTGTTTGTGTTTGTTCTTTGTTGCTTAATTTGGTCCTTGGATTCTTGTTTTTTTAACAGGAGTTTGCATAAAAAAAGTTAATTTTAATCCGATAAAAGCGAATTTTGCAATGAACCAATTACATTTACAAGCGAAGTGATGATTCTTCAATGAAGAACATTTATTTTCTAGAAACAAATTAGTTTAATTTTTCATATAGTTCAGTTATGAACGTTCATATGAATGGAATAAAAAAGATTATTTTTCAATTTTTGTTTTCCTTAAATCAATTAGAAGGCCAAAAAATAATATTTTTCCGGCAAGAATTGACGAATATAAATACTTTTAAACAGTGACCTGTCCTTACACATCACCCAATATTCAAACCTACCTTGTTAAAGTTCGATTGTCGATATTTAACAAAATAAAAACGTCCGAAATCCTCTTTTCTAACCCTACGAATTATGGAGTCGGTGGGAATGTTTGGCAAGACCCCTATAAACCACCATCACTATATCCACACCTGAAATGTCAACAATGACCAGTTTGATTTTCGATATTTGAAAATATACAAACATGAAAAATAGAAAAAATGTAATGTTTTCAATTGACTGAAATTGTGTTAAAATTGGAGAAATTTATTCATGGTCGACCGACATCTCTCTGTATCTTTTTTTCTGCATACTATTGATCATTGATGATTTATTTAAAAAAGTATTAAACCCCAAAAAACAGTTTCTTGAAAATACGGAAAATTTTGTCACACTTTTCGTTGAAGCAATTAGTTTTTAAAACAAAAACCAGTGTTTTTATAAAGCAGTTAATCTTTTAACCTCAGATGTGAATTGTATACTAAAGAAACAATTTCCTAAAAAATATTAACATATTTTCTACAAGAAGGTTAATTTTCCAAGAAAGACTAAATTTTTGGACAAAAAAGAATAATTATCAGCTGAATTAATAAAATGTTTACTTTAAAATATTAGTTTTTATCAAACAAATTAGTTTTTAACACAATAGATTAATGTTTCGCTAAAAATGTCAAATATGAAATAAAAAGTCGAATATTAAGCCAGATAATTGAATTTCAAACTGAAAAAAAATAATTTTCAAGAAAATAGTTAATTTTTTTATAAAATAGATGTATTTTGAACTGGCATAATTAAGTTTCCAGCAAAAAATTTATTTTTAACTAAATAGTTTATTTTTGAAGAAAAAAAACTATGAACTTGAAAGAATTTGGTTGATTTTTCATTTATCTTTTCTTCAATTATTATTTCTTATCTCTAATCAGCCAGAAAGGGAGGTAGTTTTAAAGTCTGGTTTTGTAATTGTGAATCTTTTTCATGCTCATTTAGCATAGAACTATTCATGAAAAAATATATTTCTGTTCAGTCTTAAATGAAAAGTAATAACATTTCGAACCGAAGAGATGAAGTTTGAACTGGCTAAATTTATAAATCACTTAAAAATATAATTTAAGAAGAAAAAAAAAGAGTTTTCAACTAGAGTTGAATTTTTTGAAAAAAGTATATGAATAGTCAACAAGATATATAAATAGATTAATATTCTGCTTAGTGGCGAATCCAGGGGAGGTTTTTAGAAACCCGTCCCCCACCCCCCGAAATATTTTTCTGGGTTCGCCCCTGATGCTGCTATATGAGCGCCTCGAACAAAAAAACTCTTCTTCTCGTTATAATTTAGCCTATGGATCTGAGGAACGGTTCAGATACCGAACAACGTATCTATGATACGAGTAGGCGCTCGCTAGTGATGAATTCGACATGATTTCTGCCGGCAGTCCAGATCAGCGAGCTTCGCCGCCTTCTCGCGTTCACGAAGAAGCTCGCATCTGGCAACGTCGAGTTTCCCGGTGGGCTCTTGGGCATTCAGTCTCCGAAAATAAATTTTCGCGAAGCTGGCGAAGCTCGCATAGAGCATCCTCGCTCGTAACGCTGAAAAACTATGGGTGCACCCCAAAGGAGCGGGAGCTACCTGGAATCCTTCTCCTTCCAGTGGGACCCTTACCCTTCACACCTATTTCGGCGCGCTTAGTCGCCGGGATTGTCGGAGCGCATGACCCTAATGACCCTAAATCACCTCCGATTACCGTTCCAACTTATTCACTTAAAGTTTAAAAATAACTGATGCAAACTATTTGGATGTCATTTTTTGGGAATTTATGGGCTTTCACGAGCCCAGGGGTATGTCATTCCTCATAGACAAAAATTAAGTATCAACATTCCGTCATTCAATCTTGAAAATATGTAGATTTGGAGAATTTCTATTTTTAGTCAGAAATTTGGATTTAAAATTATGAATAACGTAGTCATGAATAAATACCTTCAGATCTAAAGAAATATTTGAAAAGATCAAGTTTTCTAGAATTTTCTATTTTTTAATACTGTCTGTATATCGACAATAACCTTATCCAAATTTCTATCTGAAAATAGAAATACTCGGAATCTACATATTTTCACGATTGAATGAGGGAATATTGATATTTAATTTTTGTCTGTTAATGAGAAAGGACATACCATTGGACTCGTAAAAGCCCATAGATTCTCAAAAAATGACTTCCAACAAGTTTGTATCAGTTATTTTTAAATTTTAAGTGAAAAAGTTGGAACGGGAATCGGATGTGATTTAAGGTCATTAGCGACAATAGACCAGTGATCCCAGATCTGAAACGAGATTTGGTCCAATCTCTGTGAATATAGTCTGAGACGATATGCGTGCCTGGGTTGCGCGGGCAACCCATTTCTCCTCTTCTGAATTTAAAAACACGAATGTGCACGATTGCTGGTAGGAAAACTTCGGCGGTTCTATTTATATCTCTATCCGCTTTGAAATAAAATCAAGAGATTGGGATTTTAATATTTCCAGGTTTCGATGCTGGCGATTTTCATGATTTGAATACTTCGCGCACCTCCATATATGCGCATGTTTCGAGGTTACGTTATTTCAAGTATAAAATATAAATCATATGAATATTAATGCTATTATATACATAAATATATACATATATATTATTAAAGATGATATTATAATTATGTTATATTTTAATAGTCTTATTTATATCTTGATCCGCATTTGAAAGAAATTAAAGAAATTGACGATTTTAATGATATTTGAATATTTCGCACAATTTAAAAATAAAAATATATATGCAATATCCGAACATTAATACCGTGCTTAATACTTTGTTGTGTATTATATTGTGTTCATTATATTGTATACTTTATATTTTGTGTATATTATTGTACATAATGAAAATAAATTATATAATTAAGTTTGTGGTATCATAATTATATATAGAATAGAATAGAATTTATTGACCTCATTGTATACTTTTACAAAGTTTTACAATATTCTTTTCCTCTCTTTAATTTTCAAATAAAACGAAGCTACATATTTTCTCTCTTAGAATTCTTACTTGAATAAAAAATAATTTAATCATTAAATCATCACATATTTCTGTGTCTATATTACAGTTCTTTCTGTCCTTAGGCTATATCACTCCTCTATATCACTATTTTCTACGATATTATAATGGAATTTATAGTAATATTAATTAGGCGTAAATGATTGTGCTGTAGTTCTTGGGCGTTTGGTTGATCTATTAAACCAAAAAAGTTTAAATAGCATCCAAACTTTCCAAATTATAAAATTTATTAATGAGAATCATTTGGAATTAAACAATTACAAGCTATAGCTTCCTAGAATTTGGTTATATTATACTTTTTCAGGACTACGTGGGACTTCGATTTTTAAGATTTAAAATTGCTAGCAATTTTAAAAAGTTTTAACAACAAAATTTTGTACCTGTTAGTACTTATAATTTGTAATTGTTTTATTTCGAATGATTCTCATAAATGAAATTTCTAATTTTGACAGGCTATTTAAATTTTTTCAGTTTAATAGATAACTTCAAACGCTTAAAACTCTAGTAAAATCATTTACAGTTAATTAATATTAATGTTAATATCAATATCTGCTAAGAAAATATTATTATAATTATAATATCATATATAGTTAATTATATATTATATTAAATCTATTATAGCGTACCCTGATTATACTTCTTTTTTTCAAATTTTCATGTCCTAACTCACAATTTTATTTGTTTTGTAGAATTCCTTGTCCAGATCTAAATTATAATTTTTTCAAAAAATATCCAATTCAGAAATACATACAATTGTTTTGAAAAATGTCCAGTTCCAATTCAAAATTCAGGGTGAAATTAGAAAATTCAAACTTTTATATCTGGAAATGATTTATTTGAGGTGGAAATCTTTTGAATTTTAAACTTTTAAAACTGAAACTTTACAAATTTTCAATTCAAAAAAATTTCATTTAAACTCTCAATAATCCACACGTATAAAATACAAACTTTTAACACCTTTTAATTTTACAATTTTTTTAACAAATTATTTTAAAATACGAAATTACCATTTTTCAATAAAATTGAAAGATTAAACCAATTTTTTAACTAAAAACTTTTGAAAATAAATGTTAAATTATTTTTATTTTAAGTGGTTCTAGATTAACATTTTTGTATCGCTATTGATAGATAAAAATTTGAATTTACCAATTGAAAATGTTAGCAATTAACTTACCATCAAAGAAATTGCATTTTCAACTAAAAAAAAGAGAAAAACAAATCACCAACAACATAGTTACATTTTCAATCGAAAAGATGATTTTTTAAACTGAAATTAATAATTTTTAACCAAAAACTGAAATTTTGACAAATTAGTTTAAATTTTCGCTAAGTAGTTGAAATTTTAACTAAAGAATTGTGTATTCTAAACTAACAAAAGTTTAATTCAACAAAAAAAGACAAATTTTACAGAAAAATGAATGAATTTTCAATCAAAACAAATAGATTTTCAGTCAGACAGTTAAGTTTTTATACAAAAAGATTGTCAATTAAAGATTTTCAATTCGTAAATAAAACTTTTGAGTTTCGATTTATAAATAAAAATGTAAAAATTAATAATATAAAGCGACTTAAAATAAAAGAATTCAATCTATACGATGGGTGTTTAAAAAGTAAGTTTCCCTAGTCTGCCATTTTGCCCCAGCGCCATCTAGCGAGCTGGGACCGAACATAGTTTTAGTTTAAGATATACCAATAAGAGCAGAACCGGTCTTAGCTGCCGAGAAAATTTTTTCCATCAGTACCGGCCAGTGATCCCAGATCTGAAACGAGATGTGGTCCAATACTATGACAGGGCTATGTTCGTGTGAATATAGTAGGAGACGCTGTAAATGCCTGAGTTGCGCGCGGAACCCATTTTTCCTCTTCTGAATTTGAAAACTCGAAGGTGCACGATTGCCCGTCGGAGCACTTCGGCGATTCTATTTATATATCAATCTGCTAACTACTTTGAAATAAATTCAGGAGATTGGGATTTTAATATTTCCAGATTTCGATGCTGACGATTCTCATTTTTTTATTTGAAGGTTCATCTCTTTCGTTGAAAATAAATTTTTGAAACTGACAATTAATCAATACCATTTTTGGTTAAGAAATCATGTGTTTTGTTAAAAGGTCGTCTTTCTTTGTGGAAATTAAATTGTTTTATGGAAAAATTATACTTTTTGATTAAAAATTACATTTTTCGGTTGAATTATCAACTATAAATATTTTTTAGTTGTAAGTCGTTCTGTTGTAAAAGCATATTGTATGTATGTAAATATTGTTAAACATTAAAACCATAATTTTTGGGTGGAAATACTCTTTTTGCTTGTAAAATTAAATAATTTTGTTGAAAGTTCATGTATTTTGTTGGAAATTGACCTTGTTTAGTAGAAATTTAATCTTTTTGGTTGAAAATGGATCATTATTGGTCAAAAATGCAATGGTTTGGTTAAAATATCAACTGTACACCTCCTTGGGTTTAAAAGTAGATTATTTCACTAAAACTTGAACTACTTTGTAAAAAAAATACGTTTTTTTTAACAAGGTTTTTTAATTATGGTTGAAAATTTAAATATTTGGTTGAAAGTTTAACTCTTTCATTGAAAACTCATATTTTTCGCTTAAAAAATTCAACTTTTTGTAGATAATTCGTCTTTTTTACTTTAAAATTAAATAATTTCATTAAAAATTCATGTATTTTGTTTAAGATTTGTCTTTTTTTGTAGATCATCAATTTTCTTGGTCGAAAATTCATCTGATTGGTCGAAAATTGAACAACTTTGTTAAAATTAATTTTTTTTTGTTAAAAATTATTTATCTTGATCTGAAAATGTAACTATTATATGATTGATTAAAAATTAATCGTATATATTTGTTAAGTTGGAAAATCGTTTTTTTTTTATAACATGAATCTTCTTGGTAAAAAATTCACCTTTTCCCTTGAAAATTTAACAATTTTGTTGAAAATTTGTTTTATTTTCTTGTTAAATTCAATTTTTTAGCACAGTTTTTATCTGGAAATTGTACTATTCCATTTTTGGTTGAAACTTTATCCTGTACATTGTATTAGTTAAAACACCAATTATTTGATAGAAAATTAATTTATTTTGTTGAAAAGTAAACTTTTGGGTTAAAAATTGATTTATTATGTTAATTAGATTTTTTTGAAGATTCATCATTTTAGTTAAAAACTGAAAAAAAATGAAACTGTTTTGTTACACCGTTCGATTTTCAAAATTGTCAACTTGCAAATAAGACTTTTGAGTTTGGATTTATAAATAAAAATGTAAAACATAATAATATAAAGCGACTTAAAATAAACGAATTCAATTTATAATTTAAAAAGCTTCCAATTAAAAAAGAATTGTAATTAATCCATTTTTATTGATCAAAATGATTCAGTCTTTAACATTAAAAAATTGTTTATTTATTCTTCAATTCAAAGCATTGAAAGTAAGTTTATATTTTTTAACCAGAAGTCCTTGAACTATTCCGTTTAAAAATAAGTTTACACTGTTTTGTAAAAAAATCATCTTTTTTGCTTTGAAATTCAACAATTTAAAAAAATCCTTATTGACTGAAAAGTCAACTCTTGTTTAAAATTAATATCTTTTTGGATGAGTTCAATAGTTTTTAATTAAAAATTCAAACTTTTTTTGTTGAAGATTTATCATTTTAGTTGAAAATGTAATTATTTTGTTGGAAATTTGTTATTCTCTTTTTTTTTAGTTGAAAATTCAATTATTTTGATAGTAAGGTAATTTCTAACATTTTCAATTGGCAAACTAAAATTTTTATCTCTAAATAACAATGCAAAAATATTAATCTGGAACAACTTAAAATAAAAACAAGAAACTTTTATTTTGAAAAGTTTTTAGTAAAAAAATTAATTTAATCGTTCAATTTTTAATGTTACGGACTGAAATTTTTTTGAATTATTATCATTTTGAACCTTAAAAATAATAGCGTAATTTGTATTTTTTAACCAGAAATCTCTAAAATGTTAAAGTCATAAAAATTTTAAAATGGTAATTTCGTATTTTAAAATAATTTAATTTAAAAAATTGTAAAATTGAAAGGTGTTAAAAGTTTGTGTTTTATACGTATGAATTATTGAGAATTTAAATGAAATATTTCTGAATTAAAACTTTGTCAAGCTTCACTTTTAAACATTTTAAATGCAAAAGATTTCCACCTCAAAAAAATCATTTTCAGATTTAAAATTTTGAATTTTCTAATTTCATCCTGAATTTTGAATTGGAACAGGAAATTTTCCAAGGCAATTGTATGTATTTCTGAATTCGATCAGAGATTTTTTGAAAAAAAAAATATAATTCAGATATGGGACAAGCCATTATAAACAACTATTAAAAACTATACAAATTTGAACAGAGTGGTTCTGAATAGAAAGCCTTGAATTGTTAAAATTGTAATGAGCTAAATTTTAAGTTTGAACGCTACAATTTTAATTTAGAATAATATTCAAAATTAATTTAAAACTTGAAATTATTTGAAATAATTGGAAACACGATGTAAATTTTTGGAAATTTAAAAAAAAAGCTTTTGAGAATTGTAAAATATTTAAAACGAATAATAAAAATTGTTGTGATTGCTAAGAAAATTGAAAATGATTTTTTAATTTGAAAAATTAATTTTAAGTGAGTATTTGAAAAGATTTTAAAAATTAAAAAGAAAAAGGAATCAGGACGATTTTAAGGCAATTTTTTTTATTTTGCAGTTTTTTTAATTTTAGGAAAAAATCTAATTAACACAATAAATCAATTTTCAATCCAAAAGTTTACTTTTCAACAAAATAAATTAATTTTCTATCAAATACAGGATAAAGTTTCCACCAATAATGGAATAGTACAATTTCCAGATAAAAACTGTGCTACAAAATTGAATTGAACAAGAAAAACAACGAATTTTCAACAAAATTGTTAAATTTTCAAGGGAAAAGGTAAATTTTTGACCAAGTAGATTAATGTTCTATAAAAAAAAACGATTTTCCAACTTAACCAATATATACGATTAATTTTTAATCAATCACGTAATAGTTACATTTTCAGATAAAGATAAATAATTTTTAACAGAAAAAATTAATTTTAAACAAACTTGTTAAATTTTCGACCAATGAGATGAATTTTCGACCAAGAAAATTGATTATATCCAAAAAAGACAAATCTTAAACGAAATACTTGAATTTAAAAAAAAATTATTTAATTTTAAAGTGAAAAAGACGAATTATCTACAAAAAGTTGAATTTTTTCAACGAAAAATATGAGTTTTCAATGAAAGAGTTAAACTTTCAACCAAATAGTTAAATTTTCAACCATAATTGAAAAACCTTGTTAAAAAACGTATTTTTTTACAAAGTAGTTTAACTCTTAGTGAAATAATCGACTTTTAAACCCAAGAAGATGTACAGTTGATATTTTAACCAAACCATTGCATTTTTGACCAAAAATGATACATTTTCAACCATTTACAACAGAACGACTTACACCAAAAAATATTTATAGTTGATAATTCAACCGAAAAATGTAATTTTTAATCAAAAAGTATAAATTTTCCATAAAACAATTTAATTTCCACAAAGAAAGACGCCCTTTTAACAAAACACATGATTTCTTAATCAAAAATGATATTGATTAATTGTCAGTTTCAAAAATGTATTTTCAACGAGAGAGATGAACCTTCAAATAAAAAAAAAATAATAATTTAAAAAAAGTAGTTGAACTTTTGATAGAAAAGAGGAGTTTTTCACAAAATAGTTACATTTTCAACAAAATAATTAATTTTTCAATCAAATAATTGAGTTTTTATCCAAACGAGATGAATTCCAAAATCGCCAATTTCTTTAATTTCTTTCAAATGCGGATCAAGATATAAATAAGACTCTTATAATATCATCATTATTAATATACATATCTATTTATATATATAATAGTATTAATATTTGTATAATTTATATTTTATACATAAAATAACATAACCGCAAAATATACGCATATCAAGAGGCGCGCGATCTATTCAAATCATGAGAATTGTCAGCATCGAAATCTGGAAATATTATAATCCCAATCTCCTGAATTTATTTCAAAGTAGTTAGCAGATAGATATATAAATAGAATCGCCGAAGTGCTCCGACCGGCAATCGTGCACCTTCGAGTTTTCAAATTCAGAAGAGGAGAAATGGGTTGCGCGCGCAACTCAGTCATTTACAGCGCCTCCTACCATATTCACACGGACATAGCCCTGCCATAGTATTGGACCACATCTCGTTTCAGATCTGGGATCACTGGTACCGGCTCGGAAACCATGGAGCTACCTGTGAAAAACGTTGCTACTTGTGAGTTGCGTGCAGTTATTCGCTTTTTAACTGCAAAAGGGCTTAATGGCAATGAAATTCACACTGACAAATATCGATTTCAGGAGGCATTGAGTCCAAAATTCTGTTAATTGTAAAGCGCCTTTCCGCCAAAATGATTTTTTCGACTGCTGCAACTGCGTCATCTGTAATGGCGGTTTTTAGCCTGTCTGCACGCTGCTCATCATGAACTTCTCCGCGTCCCTCGAGAAAATATGTACGCCACCGACGCACCATTTGCACACTCATGCATTATTTGTCACCATTAATATGCACTAATTCAGTATGAATTTCATTGCCATTAAGCCATTTTGCAGTTAAAAAGCGAATAACTGCACACAACTCACAAGTGGACACGTTTTTCACAGGTAGCTCCATGGTTTCCAAGCCGGTACTGATGAAAAAAGTTTTTTCGGCAGCTTCATGACCCTTGTATCTTTGAGTCAATCAAAGATATAAGGGTCATGAGGGGTCCTGAATGCAATACTGACCATTACCTTCTGATCTCAAAAATTAACTTAGGTCGGGGTTGGAGAAAAAAGAGACCTAAGAAAGCAAAACAAACGC
>NC_046664.1:130649438-130652420 GCF_010883055.1 Belonocnema kinseyi | reverse complement strand
ATACTTTATGCTTCCATAAAAAAGATGAGATTTATTTTTAAAAAATATAAACCAAAATGACGAATTTTCTACAAATAAACATTTTTCAGTCATGAAAGAAATCAAGTTTTTCTAAATTGTTATAATTGCCTTTACTACAAAAAATCAAATAAATTTTAAGCAATACAGTTGAACTTTTAACCAAGTAGTTGAATTTTCAATTTAAGAAACTGATACTTGAATTAAAACACATTAATTTTTAAATCAAAAATATAAATTTTCAAAAAAAGTAGTTTAATTTTCGGTTACGAAAGATTTCAGTTGACTTTTCACGATCAAAATATGAATTTTTAAACAAATAAATTTCAACGACAAAAATTGAATTTTCAATCGAAAAAGACGAATTTTTATTGACGAATTTTTGACCAAATTGTTGCATTTTTTATTTTAAAAATATTAGATTTCTCTTAAAAAAGATAAGTTTTTATTAAAAAAAAAAACAAATAAGTTTTCAAAAAGTAGTTAATTTTTCATAAAAAGAATATAAATATGCAAGTTGAATTTTCAAGGTCAAAATATGAATTTTGTGAAAAATAAAAATTTGTACGAAAACAGAGAATTTTTTAGATAAAAAACGAGTTTTCAACATGAAAATATAAATTGTAAACAAAAAGTAAATTTCCTATGAAACAGTTGAATTTTCAATTATACAGTTGCATGTTTTTCCAAGGAAGATAAAATTTCAATTAAAGACGATTATTTTTCCACAAAATTGTATAATTTTCAACCAAAAACTTACATTTGTATTTAAGAAAGATAAAATGTGTTTTAAAACCGATTAATTAAAAAACACTAACAAAATTGTAAAATTTCTATCCAAACAAGATTTCAGTTCATTCTCCATGACCCACCTAAGGATTGTAAATTATAAGTTAACTTTCTGCTATGGAGTCGAATTTTTAGACAAAAAGCATGACTTTTTAACAAGAATGTTAAATTTTAAACCAAACAGTTGCTGTTATGTCTAAGAAAAAGGAAAATTTTACTAAGACAGGTGAATTTTGAAATCTAAAAGACAAATTTCCAAGAAAAGGGTTGAATTTTCATCGAAAAAGATTTTAATTGACTTTTCAAAACAAAAATATAAATTATAACCAAAAAGTAAATTTTCTAGGAAATAGTTTCATTTTTAACAAAAAAGTTGCAGTTTTATCTGAAAAAGATGCAATATTTATCATATAAAATATTATTTTTTAATTAAAAAAGATAAATTTTCAGAAGAAATAGTTTTCATCCAAAAAAGATCTCAGTCGACTTTATCTGCAAAAAAATTAGAATTTTAAACGAAAGGTTAATGTTCTACGAAAATAGTTGAATTTTTAACTCAATAAGCTGCATTTTTTTACAAAATAATTTCATTTTGAAAAAATTCTTAAGTTTTTAACCAAATAATAAAATTTATAATTAAAAACATGATCTTCAGGAGAAAGTTTGTGTGAATTTGCAAAAATTACGTTCATGAGTGAAGGACACACTCCCTTATATCTACTTATCCCTTTATTTTCATCGTAATACGATATTTTTAAAGACCAATCAATTCTCTTACACTAACCTACACCTCTGCATAACTGGAAATGGAAATCGGTTATAACATCAATTTGAAAATTCCCTCTTATTCAAAATTCAGCTGTGAAAATACACTTTTTTATTTTAAAAATAAATTACTTTCTTTTTTTTCACAATAAAAATAGCGCTTGCAGACGCAGTTTTAATAATTGTTCATTATTGTGTTTCTTATATATAAAGACTCCAATATATTCTAAACATGTATACATTGAACAATAGAATTTAAACAATTATCATTTTTAATTCCAGGTTAATACTTGATGTCATTGTCAATGTTACTGTCACATGATATCAGGACTAAACCAATCAACCGCTAATGAAGTTCATAAGATTTTGATCATTTATCCTAAAAAGCTGGACACGTAGCCGATAGCCGTAGCCATTAGCTAATTTACAAACCATATTTCCTTGCGTAAACTTTAAAAAAATGTTGTTAGTGCAACAAAACTTTCCTACTCCACGTAAAAAAGTAATTATATAGCTACATTTACATTACTGAAACGCATTCTTTGAATAAAATCAAAGTTCATTTCAATACAAAAGAAGAAATTAAAGAAATAGTTTCCACATCAAATTAAAAAAAAATTATTTTCCTTGAATACATTTTTTATAAATATTACATTTTAATTGTAATTGTTGCGTATTTAGACATCTATCTATTATAGAATAAAATACAAGCACAACATATATAAAGCGAAGTTAAATAAAGATAAATATTACAAAAATTTTATGAAATTAATTTAAATAAAACCTACGATTCCCGTCCCGATCCTGATATTGCTATTTTCCTAAGCGACTTGATCCAAAGGAATCAGAAGAAAATTGAGAAACTTAAGAAATCCTTAAACTAGAAATAGTGGAAACTCGAAGGGAACCGATAATAATAATGCAATATATATAGATATACTACAGATACATCTTAGGTAAAGAAAGTTTGAAGGCTTGGACCCTTGAGCGCACATGTGTTTCCATTGTTATGGCCAGAGGAAGCAGTAGGAAGGCCTGCCGGAGTGCTGCCGGAGTTTGCAGGAGAAATTCGGCAAATCGGGGTAGTGAGCTACTGCAACTTCGGTGGGCAAAAAAAATACCCGCCGAAGTTTGCAGTAGGTCCTGCGAACCTGCTGCCTGCAGTAGGTACTGCATCGCCGGAGTGTGCAGGAGGCCGTAGGGCAGGAAGCAGTAGGTATGCTACTGCTCGTTCCATCTCTACTTCTTACCTTCATTTATTCGTCTATCTAATTTCTCATCTATCTTCCTTCGAACACCATAGTTTTTTTTTATTTTCGTTAATTTTGAGGCCCATGCTCTTCATGCTTGCATCTAGTTTATTCAACATTCTTTGTAGGTCTTCGATAGACTCTGCCATAACAACCTTAT
>NC_046664.1:130647421-130649338 GCF_010883055.1 Belonocnema kinseyi | reverse complement strand
ACTTTCAACAATTTAGAAAAACTTTTATTTCTTTCATAAGTGAAAAATCTTTATTTGTTGAAAATTTGTCATTTTGGTTTACATTTTTAAAATAAATTTCCTCTTTTTTTACCAGATTCAGAAAAAAGTCTTTCGCTGTAGACACTACTTGATGGCGCCGAAAGATAAAGAGGTACAAGTTCACTGATATTTGGAAACATGAACTTCACTTTATTCCACCATTCAAATGGAGATGACTTTTTTTGAATAAGTGGTTGCCTAATGTAGAGGTCAATTTCTTCTTCAATAATTTCCTTCATTACAACGAATTTTGCATTTTTTGTTGCTTTCGACATAAGTTCTGTAAAACAATCTTCCATATCTATATCTTCATCGTTTGTCGACGCAATATCTTCTCTCGTTTCTACATTCATACCAGCTTCACCTCCTATCTCCGAACCTGTTCCAGTAGATTGTTCATCAGTACCTCCTTCCATTGTCATTTTTATACAATCCTTAATGTCTTCTAAGGAAGCTGTTGATAAAAGATGAGCTTTGAAACGTGGATCCAAAAATGTCTTTAAATCGGGTTTCCAAATCAGCCTCCAAAGATGCTTTAAATGAGATTAATGTGGAACTAACTTTTCTCTTCGATAAGCAAAATTTCAACGCTTTTATTGTTGGGATAACTTCCGATATACAAGAATCATTGGAACTCAAAGATTTTGTAACTTCCTCAAATGGTTTCAGAAGATTAATAAGTTCTTCTAAAAGTTCACATTCTGCACATTCCAAACCTTTTGAATTTGTATTATCCTCTTGCGTTTCTGCGAATAAGTCCAGACAATTCTCTAATTCTTTTTTTATTGGTATGTTTAAATCTACTTGAATTTGAGCCAAAGCACTGCTCGAAGGCGAAGATTTGTGAATATGAGTAGCAATTTTTCTACACTTTTTCAACAATATTCTTACTCCCTTATCAGATTTAATTGCACCTTTAATAACCAACTGCAAAGTATGAATAGTACAGGATTCACTAGCAATGTCACATAATCTGTACCCTTTCTTCATATTGCCACCATTATCTCGCATTAGCAAATGTACTTTGATTTTATCGATATCCCAAAATGACAATAGTTCTGTTAATTTTTCGGATACTGCTTCTCCCGTATGTCTGCCAGGAAATACTTTGATACTTAGTGCAGCACTTTTTCTCTCAAAATTATCGCCTATCCAGTGAGCAGTTAAACTAATGAAACTGTAACGTGTTTCTTTACAAGTCCACACATCAGACGTTAACGACATCCACTTCACTGTAGATAACATTGTTTTTACAACTTCTTTCACTCTGCTGTACATGTCAGGTAGAATGGTCTTTGTGAAGTATTTTCAGCATGGAACTTTATAATGTGGTGAAGTTTTAGACATTAACCTTTCTAACCCAGCTTTTTCGACAAAAGAAATAGGCTCATTATCTACTGCTATCATTTCTCCAATAGCATAGTGAAGTTCTTTTGCCCGTGAATGATTAATGTCCCAAACATATTTCGAGAAAAGTGTTGAAGCACTGTCACATTCCTCAACTTCTTCTTGCATCCAAGCTATTAAACGGCTGAAGACAAAATTTGTTGGACAAATTGCATTTTCGTAACCCTTTCGCGACACAATAAACTCCTTGTTAAATACGTTACACTTGATTTTTAAGCAATCTCCGTGCTTTTCAGTACAGTCCAACAAACTCCACGCCACATTGTCTTTTTCACTCATTATGGGAAACAAAATTGTGTACAAATTGGAATCACAAATCGCTGTGCACAGGTATTTCGTCGTTAAGTATCAACTCTCAACGGTTGTCCACCGACTAGTTCTAGGTTACAACTTACAATGCAGGCTGCTAAAGTGCAAACTGCAAAATTTAGAAGCCAGCAAGGGCGAAGT
>NC_046664.1:130645957-130647321 GCF_010883055.1 Belonocnema kinseyi | reverse complement strand
TTTCGTTCCAGCCTTTTCAAATGCATCCGTTAATCCTACCACATCTCCTATGAGCTCCCACTGCAGAGTTGACAACATGTATTGTGTGTTGTCTTCCTCAGCTTACTTTTTTATGCCACTTTCTATGACAATCAGGTGACTTAATATTATCAGAATCCATAAACTCGTCGTAGAACTTTCTTGCATGTTAGTATCGATTGCCCTGTTTACGTGAAGATAACCGGATTGCACGTTTTCATTGTCGAGTATTTTGATTAATTTTAGGCGATCAGCTGGAAATGTTTGAAAATGAGTGAAAAGTTTTGTGCATTCTATCACGACATCTTGCACGTTGCAATTATTTAGAATTTCCGTGAAACAAGATTCTCTTAAACAAAGAAAACACTTTTCCGTGGTGTATTTCCTTTCATCGATTGAAAAGTTAGTGAAAATTGTGTGGACTTTTTCCATTTGGATTTTCCAAATTTTGAAAGCTTCATTTACTTTTTCCATTACTTTGGGTAGGCGATCAAGAGTCCTGGAAATGTCAATCGATGGCAGTAAAACTGAATGTTGCTGAAAATCTGCACTTAGCCAATACACTGTCACTAGTAAGCAAATTTTAGTAGTGACATTGCACATAAATCTACTAACAGTTACACTGATCCATTCACTGTTAATTCCAGACAATACTAATTCAACTTTCTTTTCCATTTTTTTAAACATGCAGGAATCACTTCCGTGGAAAAAACAGTTTCGTCTGGAAGTTTGTATTGCGGAATGCATTTGGATAACAAACGAATGAAACCTTCTTTCCTCAAGATTGTAGGGTCCTGATCTAAAATAATCATTTCGCCGATTTCTTCGTTCAATTGTAAACGTCGGGTGTCATTTTCACTCCACTCTTTAACACTTTGTTTGTTTTTTTGCTTGTTCCAATATCAATGTCGTTCGTTTCGCAGTATTTGGAATGGTGCGCAATCAAATGCTCAAACAACGGAGTCGTCGAAGCTTTATGCCCTGAACCTCCACGAGACACTTTAACACCACAGAAACTGCATAAAGCCCTGGTAGCATCGTCATTGCACTCGCGAAATAAACGCCACACAACACTTCTCTTTTGCCCTACGCCAGACTTTTCACGTTACCGGATTGGAAAAATCAAAATCAAAATAACACAGCGGTTTTCGAATTGAAGTCTCTTGTCAAGAATTTATACAATACACGAAAAGCGATCCTTCGTACTTCGATTCCAAGAGGATACTGACAAGTAACTCAAGAGCAAAGTGGGACGATGGTCGTGGGGGCTAAAGCGTAGGCTTTGGATCCACTCCTTCGGCTTGCGGGTTCGATTCCCGCCTCGCACTCTGGAAGAGTCTCGGTGG
>NC_046664.1:130643528-130645857 GCF_010883055.1 Belonocnema kinseyi | reverse complement strand
TTTTGGATCCTCGTTACAAAGGACACCTTTTCACAAAGGAAGCCCGAGAAGACATACTAAGAAGTTTAGAATACCACGTGAAATTGGCCAATAATCATCAGCGTGAAAGAATCGAGAATGAAGCTGCAGGAGGAAGAGAAATTGAGAACTTTACAGGACAATCTAATTTCGCGCCAGATTCCCTTGAAAGCTGCTTCGAAGAAATGATGGCAGGCGTTCGACGGGAGGAGGAAAATCAAATGTATGAAAAAGACGAGGTAAAGGAAGAATTTAATATGTTCTTTCTGGACAAACTTTTGAACCAAAAGGAATGTCCCAGGGATTGGTGGTTAAAAAATACAGGACGTTTTCCGAAACTGAGCAAAGTAGCTTTTCGCCTTCTTTGTGCACCGGCTGTTTGTTTGAAGAAGGAAGATTTGTGTAATAAAAATTATGAGAACTTTGAGGAGTTAAAGAAAATATTATTTCTGAAGTACAATATGACGGAGATGAATTTCAAATATTGAGTACTGCGAGTAAGTTTATAAATACTAATGATTCTTTGTGATTTATTCAAGAATAATGTCAAATCTTAGGAAAAAATTATTAAAAAATTAAGTATATTTTAAAAATATAGCGTGAAGTAGATGTCCCGAAAGGTAGACCCCCAAACTTTTTTTTTAAAGTAAAGTTGTGCTAAATTGTGATAAACTTGTGCCCATTTGTGCCGTAAACAGTTTTTTGAAAAATCAAAAATTACGGGTAGAATTTTTGAAATTTTTTTTTCTATATCTGCACGTTTTACTAAAGTAAAAGCAAAAGCTGTGCTAGGCGGCTCGAAGTATACACAATTTTGTGTAGGAAAGAAAAATTCCACAAAGCTGACCGTTGAAAAAATAACCAAAAAATTTTATTATTTTAAAAATTTGGAAACCCTAAAACTTGTACTGAGTCGTGCTTGACAACTGCAGTCTTTATTCCCGGTAACAAAATTAGGCGAGATCAACAGTTCTCACATTAAAACTCAAAATGTAAAACTGAAAAATCATAAAAGATTCAAAATAGTCAAATTTTGAAAGAATAAAACGTGCGCTGGGTTGTGCTCGATAAATGCAGTATTATGCTGAATGCAAATTATGCAAATTATGCTGAATTGTGCTCGATAAATGCAGTTAGTATTCAGCACAAGTTTCGGTTTTTCGAAATTTGATTATTTTTGGGCTTTGTACTTTTTATGAGTTTTACTTTTTGAGTTTTAATATGAGAAATGTTAATCTCACGCACTTTTGTTATAAAAAATAACGACTGCATTTGCCGAGCACAACTCAGTAAAACTTTTAGTTTGACAAAATTTGACTATTTTTGGATCTTTTATGTTTTTTTGAGTTTTAAATTTTGAGGTTTAATACGAGAACTGCGGATCTCAGGTAATTTTTTTAAAGGTAATGTCTGCGTTTCTTGAGCACAACTCAGCACAAGTTTTAGTTTTTCCACATTTTTAAAAATAATAAAATTTTTTGGATTTTGTTTTTTTTTTAAGACAGGTTTTTATAATTTTTATTTCCTGCACGAAAATGTGTATACTTCGAGCCACCTAGCATAACCTTTCTTTTTGCTATAGTAAGAAGTTGCGGATCTAGAAAAAAACAAAACTTTTTTCAACAATTGTGCCCGTAATTTTTTATTTTTCAAAAAATCGTTTACGGCACAAATGAGAACAAATTTTATTCAATAAATTGCTCTAACTTTCGATATCTTAGCTGTTAATTAAAATTTGTTTCGAAGATTGTTATTTTCATTTTCATTTGAATGGTTTCTTTAATTTAAAAATTGTAATTTCCAATACAAAATGAAACTAATTAACAAACCACAAAAAATGTACGAAATTCATCTAAATATATGACAAACGATTCTCTTCTTGTAACTTCAATATTTGAAATTTTGGACTTAGATAGTTTCACAACGAGAAATGAGGAACAAAACCAGTGCTTGCTAAAAGTACTCACAAATTATAGAAGACAGTTTCCAAACACTCGATTCGATTGTTCTGTTTCGTATTATTGAGCCACATTTTTTATACAAAACTGGATCGGCCTGGACGAATAAAAATTGTTTAAAAAATGACAGGCCATTCTGAACAGAATTGACTACACCTCGAAAGCATTAAATATTATGTTTAATTCAAAAAATTCGATTTTAAAAACATGCTTGTAAAAATAATTGTTCAAACAAATTGCATTTTTTTTTAATTTTAAGCTGGTTAAAATATTCTTTCTATATACTATAAAATCAGAAAAATAATTGTATTCTATATTACTTTATTTTTTTAAGTTATTGGAAAAAATTGATT
>NC_046664.1:130642102-130643428 GCF_010883055.1 Belonocnema kinseyi | reverse complement strand
TCAATTCTTAATTCAATAAAGGGAAATTATATTCGCCGCAGAAATATGATATATTTTAAATCAAATATATAAATGTTCTAATTTTCCCACTTTCAGATTTCACGATAATCGGATTCGCACTCGGATAATATTGAAAAAGAGGACGTAGCTGAATTTTCGAAAGCGAATTTTAAAAAGGATTTACAAATGTCTCTGTCGGATATGGAAATACTTTTTAAGCGTTAAAATATCTTCATGTTTCGCCAATTCGCTTAAAGTTTTCAATTTAAGTTGAAAATAAATAATTAATTAAGAATTCTTTACAAAATGCTATCATATTATTATAATAAAAAATCTATTATTTTACTTCATAAGATATTAATTAGTCATTAATTAATTATAATTAATATTAATTTACTCATAATAACCGTTTCCTTGTCATAGATTTAAGGCTGTTTAAATAAGTCAAATCTTTTAGAAATTGCTGAATTAACTTCTAATTAGCTGAATCATTTTCCTGATATAATTTTAAGGAAATGAAAAAAGTGGATGAAAATCTGTTAATATTTCCATTAATTAAATAAATCTTAATGTGCATGCGAAATTACAAGAACTCTCAACTGGCATTGAAGATATGATCCGATTTTCATCAACAGTACTGTTTAGCACAGTACATATAGAGAAAGACACACCTGTGAGTTATATGTGAATCTTCATTCGCTACTATTTATTAGTAAAAAATTTTGAGGAAAACATTGACATAATTATTAAGAAAATAATAGATTTTATCCACTACACACATGTTTCGTATGTTATTTCATCATCTAAGTAAAACAAATAATTTATATTTCATTTACGAATCACCTCGAAAATTAAAAGTCAATATAATTTCGTTATTAAAAATTTTTTAAATTCTGATTTTCTCAATATTGAATTGCTGACATTGAATTCTGATTTTCTGAACGCAATAGGAAAAGCACATAAAGCGTTCGAAAAAAAAGTCAGAAGACGCAGAAAAAAAGGGTTCAGGGCTTCAGGTACTTGACGCCGAAGTTTGCAGTAGGAGAAAAAACGCAGTAGAAATCCGGCCGAAGTTACTGCTTACTGCTTCCTCCGGCGGCCGGAGGAAGCAGGAGCCGAAGTTTAAAACTCGGGTCCGACAAGCAGGAGGACCTGCCTGTCGGAGGTCAAGCAGTAGCCGAAGTACTGCTTGTCCCATCTCTAGTAAGAAGGTTATTGGTAGAACAGGTCCCCTTATCAGAAGTAAAAATATATCAAATAAAGCGAAAATGGCAATACATAATTCTATATTTGTACCGACTGTACTATACGGTAGCGAGACATGGA
>NC_046664.1:130638826-130642002 GCF_010883055.1 Belonocnema kinseyi | reverse complement strand
TTTATATTTTATACTTGAAATAAAGTAACCTCAAAATATACGCATATAAAGAAGCGCGCGAAGTATTCAAATCATGAGAATCGCCAGTATCGAAATCTAAAAATATTAAAATCCCAATCTCTTGATTTTATTTCAAAGCTATGCCCGTGTGAATATAGTAGGAGACGATATGCATGACTGGGTTTCGCGCGCAACTCATTTCTCCTCTTCTGAATTTGAAAACTCGAAGGTGCACGATTGCTGATCAGAAAACTTCGGCGGTTCTACTTATATCTCTTTATCCGCTTTGAAATAAAATCAAGAGATTGGGATATTAATATTTCCTCGTTTCGATGCTGGCGATTTTCATGATTTGAATACTTCGCGCGCCTCTTTATATGCGTATATTTTGAATTTACGTTATTTCAAGTATGAAATATAAATGATATAAATATTATTACAATTATATATAAATATATACGTATATTGTTAATGATAATATTATAATTATGTTATATTATAATAGTCTTATTCATATCTTGATCCGCATTTGAAAGAAATTAAAGAAATTGGCGATTTTAACGATATTTGAATATTTCGCACAATTTAAAAATAAAAATATGTATGCAATATTGGAACATTAATACCATGTTTAATATTTTGTTGTATATTATGTTGTGTTCATTATATTGTATACTTTATATTTTTTGTATATTACTGTACATAATGAAAATAAATAATATAATTAGGTATGTGATATTATAATTATATATCGATTATAATAGAATTTATTGCTCTCAATGTATACTTTTACAAGTTTTTACAATAATCTTTTGTTCCCTTAAATTTTCCAATAAAACGAAGCTCTCTATATCGTGCTGAAGTTTTTAAGCGTTTGATTTCTCTATTAAGCCAAAAAAGTTTAAATAGCCTACAGACTTTCGAAATTATAAAATTTGTTTATGAGAATCATTTGGAATTAAAGAATTACAAACTATAGCTTTTTATAATTTGGTTATTTTATACTTCTCAGGACTACTTGGGACTTCGATTTTGAAGATTTAAAATTGCTAGCAATTTTAAAAAGTGTCTAAACAAAATTTTGTACTTGTTAGTACTTATAATTTGTAATTTTTTTTATTTCGAATGATAAATTTTCTAATTTTGAAAGGCTATTTAAATTTTTTTCGGTTTAATAGATAAATTTAACTTTAACCGCTTAAAACTCTTGTACAATCATTTACAGCTAATTAATATTAATGTTAATATTAATATCTATTGAGATAATATTATTATAATTATAATATCATATATAGTGAATTATATATTATATTAATTATATTATATGGTACCCTGATTATACTTATTTTTTCAAATTTTTATGTCCTAACTCAAAATTTTAAATTATTTTGTAGAATTCCTTGTCTCAGATCTGAATGATAATTTTTTCGGAAAATCTCTGATCCAATTCAGAAATACATACAATTGCTTTGAAAAATTTCCTGTTCCAATTCAAAATTCAGGGTGAAATTAGAAAATTCAAACTTTTAAATATGAAAATGATTTATTTGAGGCGGAAATCTTTTAAATTTAAGCTTTTAGAACTGAAGCTTGACAAAATTTTAATACCAAAGTATTTTAAACATAATACAAACTCTTAACACCTATTAATTTTACAATTTTTTTATCAAATTATGTTAAAATACGAAATTAACTATTTAAAATTTTTATGACTTTAACATTTTAGAGATTTCTGGTTAAAAAATATAAATTACGCTATTATTTTCAATGTTCAAAATGATATTACTTCAAGCAAATTTCAGTTCGGAACATTAAAAATTGAACGATGAAACCCATTTTTTAAATACAACCTTTTAAAAATAAAAGTTAAATTATTTTTATTTTATGTTGTTCCAGAATAATATTTTTGCATTGTTATTTGTAGATAAAAATTTGAGTTTACAAATTGAAAATGTTAGAAGTTAACTTACTATCAAAATAATTGAATTTTTAACTAAAAAAAAAAGAGAAAAACAAACAAATTTCCAACAAAATAGTTACATTTTTAACCAGAAAAATGAATTTTTTTAACTGAAATTAATAATCTTCAACCAAAAACTGAATTTTTTTACAAATAAGTTTAAATATTAGTCAAGCAGTTGAAATTTCAACTAAAAAATTGTGTATTCTAAAACAAAAAAGTTTAATTCAACAAAAAAAGACAATTTTCACGGAAAAATTAAAGAATTCTCAATCAAAACAAATAGATTTTCAGTCGGCCCGTTAAGTTTTTATACATAAAACATGAAATTTCTTCCAAACCAAATGAATTTTCAAATCAAAAAGAAAAATTTACTACAAACCAATTGAATTTTAAGCCCGAAAAAATTAATTTATAAAAAACCTTCGTTTTCAAAGAAATAGTAACATTTTCAACTAAAATTATGAATCTTCAACTAAAAAAGTTTAAATTTTCAATCAAAGACTTCTGGTTAAAAAATATAAACCAGAGCTATTATTTTTAATGATTTGAATTGAAGAATAAATAAATCAATTTTTAAATGTTAAAGACTGAATCATTTTGATCAATAAAAATGGATTATTGGAAACTTTTTAAATTATGAGGCGTGTTCCAAAAGTAAGTTTCGCTAGTCTGCCGTTTTGCCCCAGCGTCATCTAGCGAGCTGGGACCGAACATAGTTTTAATTTAAAATATACCAATAAGAGTGGAAACGGCCTTATATTATTATTATTATTATTATTATTATTATTATTATTATTATTATTATTATTATTACACCATTAAGCCATTTCCCTTTCGCTGTAGGCGTGATTCACTCGGCAGGGGAAAGGAGTAGTGTGTGGAAGGGATAGATATTTTTCAGATTGATCCAGAATTCTCGTGCTATTTCAGTAAATAACACGTTCGTTCCGCAACACTGCTCCGACCCAGGTTGCTAATCAATCTCTCTAGCAATAACCCCAAGAGATGAACCTCACGAAGTCGTTATGTAAGGTTCCCCACTTGGGTCCATTAATAGCCAAGGTCTTTTTTCAGACGTCATTCACTCTACTGACACTCTTTTTATTAACTGTTTGCCGCCATACTTTCCTGCCCTGGCATACTTCTCTAGCTTCTTTTATGTCCATGCATTTTTTCATGCAGGCTCTCGTGTTTCTGTGACTTCTTATGTCTC
>NC_046664.1:130636339-130638726 GCF_010883055.1 Belonocnema kinseyi | reverse complement strand
TAAAGTCAAAAAGGGTATTATCTACAAAAAAGCTGAATTTTTAACCTAATTTAAAGGCAAATAGTTGAATTTTCAACTATAATTATGAATCCTTAATAAGAATATAATAATTGTTTTTCTAAGTAGTTCAACTTTTAGTGAATAATCGAATTTTCGACCCAAAAATTCTGATTTTAATTTTTAACAATATAGTTGCATTTACAACAAAACGACTTTGCAGCCAAAAAATATTTACAGTTGACATTTCTACCGAAAAGTTTAATTTTTAACAAAAAAGTATAAATTTTCCATAAAAAAATTTAATTTCTACAAAGAAAGACGAATTTTTAACAAAATACATGATTTTTTAACCAAAAATGGTGTAGATTAATTGGCAGTTTCAAAATGTATTTTTACAACACATAAAACATATTTTCATCAGAGTAGTTATTAAATAAAAAAATTAATAAATTTTAACAAAGTAGTTGAACTTTTGATAGAAAAGAGAACTTCTTTTACAAAATAGTTACATTTTCAACAAAATAATTCAGTTTTCAACTGAATAATTTAGTTTTTATCCAAACGAGATTTTGACAATGTTGTGAATATTTGAATTTTAATAATTGATAAAATGATAACGTGAATTATCAAAAAATTGTCCAAGTTTTTCTTTTGTGTGTGATATTGTTTAAACTAAAAACAAAAAAGGTAATATTTGTATTATAAATCTAACCGTGTTACCTATCTATAAATATGTATATCAATAATTTAAAAGAAAAACACTTTAAAAAAATATGTGGATAATTTCTTCACAACTCGCCTGGTCGTTTTCTTAAACAGATGTAGTAATTATTTAGTTTCTAAAATATAAGGAAAATTCTTTATAAAAATATACAATTTTTTGGGAATTGCTTAAGCTTTAAACATTTATATTATGTAACTTTAAAAAAAAAAATTTTTAATCTTTTCTAATACTCACATAAAATTAATTTTTCAAAATAAAAAATCATTTTGAATTTCTTAGAAATCACGACCATTTTTGTTATTCTTTTTAAATGTTTTACAATTCTCAAAAAGCTTAATTTTTTAAATCTGCAAAAATCTACATCGTCTTTCAAATTATTTGAAATAATTTCAAGTTTTAAATTAATTTTGAATCTTTTTTTAAATTAAAATTGTAGCGTTCAAAGTTAAAATTTACCATCTTACAATTTTAACAATTCAAGGCTTTCTATTTTGAACCATTCTGTTCAAATTTTTATAGTTTTTAATAGTTGTTTTTAATGGATTGATATAAATGAATGGTCAAATATTGCTAATAATTAACGAAATTTTTTTTTTTTTTTAATCAAAAAATTTCAATTTGAATAGGTTCAAAATATAATTTTTTTAGACTGAAATAATATTTGAAGTCATCATTGAAAATAATTTAAAAAAATAATATCTATTAATTCTTTAATTTTCAACGGATTTAAAATCATCTTGTAAAATCAATTATTTTTCTGTTTTTAATACCTTAAATTCAATTAAAAAAAATTTTATTAAAAAATTCTTTCAATTAAAAAAAAATCATAATCGAAAACAAATAAATTAATTTTCTGTCAAATAATGCGTGTTTTGACTAATACAATGTACAGGGTAAAATTTCAACCAAAAATAGAATAGTTCAAATTCCAGATAAAAACTGTGTTAAAAAATTGAATTAAACAAGAAAAAAACGAAGTTTCAACAAAATTGTTAAATTTTCGAGGGAAAATGTTAATTTTCGACCAAGAAGATTAATGTTTTTTATATAAAAAAACATTTTCAACTTAACCAATATATACGATTAATTTTTAATCAATCTGATAATAGTTACATTTTCAGATAAAGATAAATAATTTTTAACAGGAAAAATGAATTTTCAACAAAGTTCTTGAATTGTCAACCAATAAGATGAATTTTTAACCAAGAAAATTAATGATCTACAAAACAGACAAATTTTAAACAAAATACATGAATTTGTTAAATTTTCAGTTTCAAAAATGTATTTTCGACGAAAGAGATGAACCTTCAAAGAAAAAAAAATACATTTTAACAAAGTAATTGAACTTAATTGAACTAGGAAAGAGGACTTTTTTTTACAAAATAGTTACAATTTCAACAAAATAATTTATTTTTCAACCAAATAATGAAGTTTTTATCCAAATGAGATGAATTCCAAAATTGCCAATTTCTTTAATTTCCTTCAAATGCGGATCAAGATATAAATAAGACTATTATAATGTAACATAATTATAATATTATCATTAATAATATATATATATACATTCGGTTCGGTTTTGATTCCTCTAGAATCAAACCGAAGGGCCTATGACAAAGCCACCGAACGCGTCCTCGGGTTGCGGAAAGAGGGTCCCTGTACCAAG
>NC_046664.1:130624297-130636239 GCF_010883055.1 Belonocnema kinseyi | reverse complement strand
CTTTTGAAAATTAAAATTCGAAAATTTTTTCTAAAGCCTCCAGGGGACTTCGTTTTCGCATGAAAAAATTTTATGTGCCCTTATTGCATCCGGACCCACAATCGACCTTGTTTGCTAGAAATTTAATGTTTTTGGTTGAAAATGTATCATTTTTGGTCAAAAATGTAATTGTTTGGTTGAAATATCAACTGTACATCTTCTTGGGTTTAAAAGTTGATTATTTCACTAAGAGTTGAACTACTTTGCAAAGAAATACGCTTTTTTTTTAACAACGTTTTACAATTATGGTTGAAAATTTAACTACTTAGTTGGAAGTTTAACTTTTTGATTGAAAACTCACATTTTTCGCTTCAAAAATTCAACTTTTTGTTGATAATTCTTCTTTTTGACTTTTTTTAGTTTTCGAACAAATAGTTTAACTTTCTATCAAATTGTTGACTTTTAACGCCCAGAAGATGCATTTTTCACAAAGCAGTTAAATTTTTAACAAAAAAGTTAATTTGAAGGCAAATAGTTAAATTTTCAACTATAATTATGAATCCTTAATCAGAAAAAATTAATTTTGTTACCAAGTAGTTCAACTTTATTTGAATAATCGAATTTTGCACCCAAAAATTATGATTTTAATTTTTAACAATATAGTTGCATTTACAGCAAAACGACTTTGCAGCCAAAAAATATTTACAGTTGACATTTCAACCGAAAATTTTAATTTTTAACAAAAAAGTATAAATTGTCCATAAAAAGATTTAATTTCTACAAAGAAAGACGAATTTTTAACAAAACACATGATTTTTTAACCAAAAATAGTGTAGATTAATTGGCAGATTCAAAATGTATTTTTACAACACATAAAACATATTTTCATCAGAATAGTTATTAAATAGAAAAATTAATAAATTTTAACAAAGTAGTTGAACTTTTGATAGAAAAGAGAACTTTTTTTACAAAATAGTTACATTTTCAACAAAATAATTCAGTTTTCAACCGAATAATTTAGTTTTTATCCAAACGAGATTTTGACAATGTTGTGAATATTTGAATTTTAATAACTGATAAAATGATAACGTGAATTATCAAAAAATTGTCCAAGTTTTTCTTTTGTGTGTGATATCGTTTAAACTAAAAACAAAAAAGTTAATATTTGTATTATAAATCTATCCATGTTATCTATCTATAAATATGTATATCAATAATTTAAAAGAAAAACACTTTAAAAAAATATGTGGATAATTTCTTGACAACTCGCCTGGTCGTTTTCTTAAACAGATGTAGTAATTATTTAGTTTCTAAAATATAAGGAAAATTCTTTATAAAAATATATAATTTTTTGGGAATTGCTTAAGCTTTAAACATTTCTATCATGTAACTTTTAAAAAAAAATTTTTTAATCTTTTCTAATACTCACATAAAATTAATTTTTCAAAATAAAAAATCATTTTGAATTTTCTTAGAAATCACGACCATTTTTGTTATTCTTTTTAAATGTTTTACAATTCTCAAAAAGCTTAATTTTTTTTAATCTGCAAAAATCTACATCGTCTTTCAAATTATTTGAAATAATTTCAAGTTTTAAATTAATTTTGAATCTTTTTTTAAATTAAAATTGTAGCGTTCAAAGTTAAAATTTACCACCTTACAATTTTAACAATTCAAGGCTTTCTATTTTGAACCATTCTGTTCAAATTTTTATAGTTTTTAATACTTGTTTTTAATGGATTGTTATAAATGAATGGTCAAATATTGCTAATAATTAACGAAATTTTTTTTTTTTTAATCAAAAAATTTCAATTTGAATAGGTTAAAAATATAATCTTTTTAGACTGAAATAATATTTGAAGTCATCATTGAAAATAATTTTAAAAACTAATATCTATTAATTCTTTAATTTTCAACGGATTTAAAATCATCTTGTAAAATCAATTATTTTTCTATTTTTAATACCTTAAATTCAATTTAAAAAAATTTTATTAAAAAATTCTTTCAATTAAAAAAAGATCATAATCGAAAACAAATAAATTAATTTTCTATCAAATAATGCGTGTTTTGACTAATACAGTGTACAGGATAAAATTTCAACCAAAAATAGAATAGCTCAAATTGCAGATAAAAACTGTGTTAAAAAATTGAATTAAACAAGAAAAAAAAACGAATTTTCAACAAAATTATTAAATTTTCGAGGGAAAATATTAATTTTCAACCAAGAAGATTAATGTTTTTTATATAAAAAAAGATTTTCAACTTAACCAATATATACGAATAATTTTTTATCAATCTTATAATAGTTACATTTTCAGATAAAGATAAATAATTTTAAACGGGAAAAATGAATTTTCAACAAAGTTGTTGAATCGTCAACCAATAAGATGAATTTTCGACCAAGAAAATTAATGATCTACAAAACAGACAAATTTTAAACAAAATACATGAATTTTCAACGTAATTATGTAATTTTAAAGTCAAAAAGGCCAATTATCTACAAAAAGTTGAATTTTTTGAGCGAAAAATATGAGTTTCCAATCAAAGACTGAAACTTTTAACCAAATAGTTAAATTTGCTAAGTTTCAAAAATGTATTTTCAACGAAAGAGATGAACCTTCGAAGCAAAAAAATACATTTTAACAAAGTAGTTGAACTTTTCATAGAAAAGAGGACTTTTTTACAAAATAGTTACACTTTCAACAAAATAATTTATTTTTCAACCAAATAATGGAGTTTTTATCCAAACGAGATGAAATCCAAAATCGCCAAATTCTTTAATTTCTTCCAAATGCGGATCAAGATATAAATAAGACTATTATAATGTAACATAATTATAATATTATCATTAATAATATGTATATATATTATAGATATTTATATCATTTATATTTTATACTTGAAATAACTTAACCTCAAAATATACGCATATAAAGAGGCGCGCGAATTATTCAAATCATGAGAATCGCCAGCATCGAAATCTGGAAATATTAAAACCCCAATCTCTTGATTTTCTTTCAAAGCAGTTAGCAGATAGAGACATAAATAGAACCGCCGAAGTGTTCCTACCGGCAATCGTGTACCTTCGAGTTTTCAAATTCAGAAGAGGAGAAATGGGTTGCGCGCGCAAGCCAGTCATGTACAGCGTCTCCTACTATATTTCACACGGACAAGACCTGTGATAGTATTGGAGTGAACGTCGTTTCAAATCTGGGACCACTTCTAAGCGCGCCAAGACAGGTATGAGGGATAGGGGTCCCACTGGAAGGGGAAGGATCCCAGGTAGCTCGCGCTCCTTTGGTTATCGCCCGAAAACATAAACAGAAGAGCTGGCGAGGAGCGGATTTTCCGCTCTTTACGCATTTCGCTCTCAGTCCCTGGTAAATATCACACACTTCACTGTGTGATTTTACAGAAGTGCGTGAAATTACATCCTCTAGCGATGTAAATAAAAAGACCTTCGAACAGCAGTGTAATATTTAACACTCGATAAAAATAAAATTACACATTCCGTCGTACGAACTTTATATTCAGAAGGGTAAATTCAGTCGCAGCGTGTAAAAATATCATGCGTCGGTAAAATCACTTTCCGGTGATTGAAAATTACATCGAGATTTTTAATTTTACCAAAAATCTTTAATTTTACTTTGGAATAAACTGTAAAATTTGTCATTTATAATTAATTGAAAATTTAGATTCATTGAACAAATAATATGTGAATACGAAAGCGTCTCTCGTTTTTTAGGTAGGTGGTAACGTGTCCGGCATGTGTTTGTTCAATCTCAATGAAAAAAAATCTATTGAATTTTGCATCTCTGGTGGATGTAAATAAAAGGACCCTCGTGTACCGGAGTAACTTTACGAATTTGTTGTGATATACCAATTCGGCCGATAATTTTACACGCGAAAATGTAAAATTCATTATGTGAAAGAATGAAATAAATTTGATCAGGGCGACAGGTTTCGAACACTTGAAAGCTCAAACTTCGTACAATTTCATCGAGATTGAAGAAACACAAGCCGGACACGTTACTACTTACCTAAAACGCATAAGATACTATGGGTATTTTTTTATGTTTAAATATCCCGTAACAAAAATATGAAATATCCCTGGCAGACCGAAGGAACAGAATGGAGCCTCTACAAAGTATCCGTAAAGACCCCATCGGGCATCAATTCGGTCCCCTTTTAAAAAACTCGAAAAACAGCAAAATCAACTTTTAAATTGTTGAAATTCGGATTCTACGTTAAAATTCCCTATAGAAGGTCAAGAAATAATCGCAATAGTTTTTTTTTCAACGGTAAAAAGTTTAGAAAAATAAAAGACGTATAACGCCTGTTGACTGCTACACTTCAAACATATCACCGGTAAGTAGGAGTCAACAGGCGTTATACGTCTTCTCTCTCTATATATATATTTGTAATTTTTTACCGTTGCAAAAAAAATTATTGCGATTATTCCGTGACCTTCCATAGGGAATCTTGTTTTATTAGGTAGTTGAATAATTTGGGGAACATATCAATTACTTACGTTTATTAATACGATTGAGATTTTATATATTTAAACATTGCTCGTTGGCGTCGGAAGATAGAATCAGGCTCGGTCAACTCAATAAGGGGAAATGGCGAATTTTTAGAACTTTGGCGCGGGGGGCTGAGAGACAGCGAGGAGAATCAAATTAATTCTCCTGCCCATCACAAATGTCGCAAATTGGTTTCAAAAGCGCGTGCGCGTGTGCCGGTAACACCTTAATGAAAAGGATTTCTGGAAAACCCAAGCTGGTGTGGTTATAACATATTAAAAAAGCTGTATATCACAGGTCAACTCTGCTTCAGAAAAAATAAAAATTCAAACGTATGCACATCCTAACTTCCCTCGTAATTATCTTTTTCTACTTAGAAAACAAGAATAAAAGCAAAATTAAGTAAATGAGAAATTGAATGATAATTATCTTTAATTTCTTATTTTGCGTTTCTTGCTTACTTAATTTTGTCTTTATTCATCCTCTTTTCTTAAATTATTTCACTAGTCAACATATCTAAGGAATGAGCATGCACATATATAGCGACCAACACATGCATGCTTCTGTAGGTATCATGCTCATCGCAGATGGCGCTGAATTTCGCCATTTATTTCCCACGTATTTGACCGAGCCTGGATAGAATGAGCTTATGCGCCCAAAGATATTATAAGCCTAGTTGCGGCACGTGTATAGTTCGAGGAATTAATTGTAGACGGCGCTCCTGGCGAAAATTGCCCGATCCCCCCATGACTCTCAACCCGAAGATCGCGCCGACTAACTACTTTGCCCCTGCAATCTTCACCCGTCGAACAAGTCCATCAAATAGCCGATACTAAGTCGGTAAATACTTAAAAATATAAAATACAAATTTTATATTGAGAATTATTCTTTTTAACTAATGAATCAATTATTTGAATAAATGTTGCACCAGGAAAATATGTAGATGCATAACATGTACTTGTAAATTTAATTAAAATGTAATTGTATCGTAATAAATATTTTCAGCTGCTACATTTTTTATGAAAAAATTATTAATTTTACAATTAAAATTTACTGTCTATGAATAATTTTATTTTGTTGTTTTGAAAAAGGCGGTAGAAATTCGACTACATGAAACTATATATTTGAAGACATTAAAAGTTTTAATTGATGAACATATTGAATTGAAATTTAAAACAATTAATTTTTAAATAAATATGATCGTATAGCGTTCTCGCATGTAGAATTAGCGATTTAGAGTTTTTAGATGTAGAGTTAAATCTTATAGGAATACCGCCTCTCTCACGATTATTAATTTAAGTAAATAATAATTCGTAAATTTGTATGTTTGTGCAATTAATTATGAATGAAAAAAATTATAATTAAACGATAAAATTATTTTTTATTTTATTAGATTTTTTATATAATATTTTATAGAAATTTATGTATCTTACTATTTATATAAATTACGTCCCGATTTTTTAAATTGAGAACCCCATAATTTCAAAATTGAAAAAATGTACTTTTGAATTTTGCTCGAGTGGTTGATCAGAATGTATAAATATTTTGCCTTAACTTTCTCAATTTAAGCTGAAAGGTCATAAATTATTGGAAAGTTTGAAAAACATTGGTCTCTTAATTGTTAGTTTGTAATAAAATAATCCGTAAATGAATTATTTATTGTCGCGGGCACATTGTCATCGTGCGCTGTACCCGTGGCTTGCTAGTTTGAATGCGCCTAGGGCGCGTGTCTGTTGATTCCCGCGATTTGCGCTCAGATCATTATTCTTTGCATTTAGAATGCTTGAATGAAACTTCATCAAAAAGATCTCTTTAGATCGCAGTATTTATATGCGTGTTCATATTATGAATTTTTTACTTAAATAAGTATAGGTGAAGATTAAGTTTCTCAAAGCTCTGTAGGCTTTGAGGTACATAATACTATCGTGACACTCGCGCCGCGCACTCGTTTTTTGACAGACAGTTGTAAATTTATAATTTCTGAACCAACTTAAAATAAATTTATAAAATACAATCATTTTTTAAAACACTTTCTCTATCTCGCGCTGTTATGTTAATAATAGGATTTTGGTTTTCATATTATTTTTAATACATCTATAAAGCAAAATATCCTACAAGTTTTCTTTTAGATTTTTCACGTATCTCGCGTCTTTTCGCGTAATACTGGAATTTTCGATTTTCTGCACATATTACTTACCATAAAACAAAATTACGAGTTCTATTAAAATACAGTTAAAAGAAATGTTATAGAATTTTCAAAACCTATAATTTCCTTTTGAGACTTTTTGTCGTATTTTGCGTCATTTGGTTCAAAATTTGAATGATGTGGTGTCAAATTTCAGACAATTCTAATACTTTCTCCATCATAAATGATGAAAATGTAATAAATGAATACAAATTTGCGCAAATTTGCATCACATTTTTGGGCGAATAACTTTTTTCTATCAATTTGTTTTCGTACCTTTTGTTGATTTCCACAAATTTTTCATTTTTATTTTTAATGTCATTTTTATGGTAAAAACCAAAACTACGTGTACTGCAAAAAGTAATTCATAACAAATTTGTACCTCTTTTTCGAGTGAACATTTTTTGTTGAATCATTTTTTTTCGTAACTTTTATCATTTTTTCACAAATTTTTTTTTGAGATTTTCAATGTTATTTTTCGCGAATAAAACGAAAGGTACGCGTCCTATCAAGAAGTGATCGTTGGCGAATTTTTATATCTTTTTTTGAAACCCCAATTTTTGTAGATGCATTTTCTTTCATATCCTGCATAGTTTGATCACAAAATGGGAATTTTCATTTCTCATGATTTTTTTTATAATAAAAATTGGAATTTTCGATTTTATAAGAAAATCGAAAAAGTTTGTATGATAATCTTGTAGGGCTTTTAAATAGCAATGTTTTTCTTTACTTTACTTTTTTTCATATCGTACGTTGTTTGGCTTAAAATTTTGATTTTCGATTGATATTAAAAATTTTGAAAATGCTATAACTCTGACAATTTTTTTTACAAAAAAAAAAGTCATCAGGATAAATTGTTTGGCTTTCTGAGTACTATTAATAGCCGCAAATAAAAATTTTAAGTATAAAAAAAATGGTCCCATAATTTTTTCAAATGCTCTAAATTTTTGAACTTTTATCCAAAATAGCTGTTTAACGAACTCGTCCTTTCTTTTTAGACTTTTCGGACCTTTCTTTTCTTATACTTTCTCAATCATAAATGATGAGAATGAGAAAAATGAGAGTCCCTTTCATTTTTACATTCAGTGGCCTTTGCTACACTCGTTTAGTGTCCTAAACTAAAGGTCAAGTTCTTTAGCCAGCCATTTTAAATACAAATTCAAAAAGTAGGCACATTTTGAATATTTTCGAGACCACTGTTTCAAAAATTCAAAAATTCCCTGTACGGTTGTTCATAGTATTCAAAAATTTGAACAATTTATCCTAATGACTTTTTTCATAATATCAAAAGTTACCAGAGTTATAGTATTTACAAAATTCCAAAAAACACACGAAAATGAACATTTTAGGCCAAATAACGCACGATATGAAAAAAAGTCAAAAAAGAAAAAAAAGAAAAACGTTGCTTTTCGAATGCCCTACAAGATTATCATAACAATTTTTTTAATTTTTTTGAAAAATCATAATTTCATATTTTGAGAGCATACAAAATTATGAAAAATCCAAAAAATACATTTTTCGGCTTAACTATGCAAAATGCAGTCAAAGATGATGAGAGAAAAATTGTGCATTTGAAAAAGATCTAAAAATTTGTTATCAACCACTTCGTGGGCACATTCTGATAACATTCATTCTGATAACATTCATGTTAATACAGTCTCATCAGAGAAGGTATTAGATTTGTGTAAAATTTGACCCCCCCCCCCTCCCAGTTTTTGTCAAAAATTCACGTTTTGAGACCCCTTGAATCCGAAAAACAGGTTTTTACGAATGTGTCTGTCTGTCTGTCTTCATCTCTGTCTGTCTATGAGCACGATAACTTTTGAACAAAATAATCTATTAGATTGGCCTTTGATACACTCCTTTAGTGTCCTAAGCTAAATTCCAAGTTGGGTGGTCAGCCATTTTGGATAAAAATTCTAAAAGTAAACTATGCAAGGTAAAAAAAAAATTATGATACAAACATTATGCACCCAAAAAATATCTACAAATTTTTTATTAATCACTTTTTTATAGGACACGTAGTTTTTGTTTTATTTATAAAAAAAACAGTGAAAATACAAAACTTAAATTTTTCGACACATGACACAAGCTAAAAAAAATAAATAGAAAACATTTTTTACCGAAAGTAGAGAACAACAATTTGTATTAATGGTTTTGTTTATATATAATTGGTAGATTCTATTTTAATCGTGAATAACAACATTAAAAATAAAAAAATTACATTTTTGGTAAAATGACACAAGATATAAGAGAAAGGTTGTTTAACCCAAATAAATCTAAAATTTTTTTAGAAATAATTTCTTGATAAAACGCGTGGCTTTCGTTTTAATCGTAAAAAATAACATTATAAATAATGAAATTGACTGTTTGGAGAAACGGCACAAGATAAATTAAAATATTCATAAGGGCGTATGTTCCAAAACGTAGCTATAAAATTCCCTTCACCCATTTTTTTTATACGACAGGCCGTTTTTTTAACTTTTAGCATACCAAAATTTACCAGTAGTATTAAAAGTGCACTTTCTGAATCAAGGAATTTGATACGCAACCATTCTTTAAAAAATTAATAACGTAGAAGCTGAATAGTTTTAAGGCAATATCTTATAAAATAAATATATTATTTGAAAAATACTGAAACATACAATTATACTAACCACTTTCAAAATAAATCAGTTCTACATTTTGTACAATCATAATTCAAAATAAATTGCCTAAAATATTTTCAAATTTTTTTAAACGGGACAACGAAATTCCGTCTGTTTTAATACCAAAGCAAGTTACGAATTATAATAATATACATTTATGGGAATGATATAAAATTTCAGGGATAAACTCGAGTGCGAAGCACGAGATACGTGATGAGAATGTGTTCATTAAAGCCGAAGGATCTTTAACAAAAGAGAATTCACAATAATAAATTACTATTGTCGATACTTTTACCATTAGTTTTAAATAGTCTGTGCAGAAAAGTCAAGCGCATAGCGCGAGGTAAGTACATTATCGAGTGCGAAGCGCGAGATAAATATTCTGTCGAGCGCGAAGCGCGAGAACCAACAGTCGCGCGCCACAGGCGCGCTCAAGCTTGTAAAACGTTGTTATTTTTCTCTGTAATATTGATATTTTATCCTATATAAATAAAATTGAAAATAAAGTTTCATAAGCGCAGAAATGTTTAAGAGGCCCCTCTATTGAAATTAAAAATCAAATATCGTATAAGTAGCTGAAATACATTTAAAGAAATAAAATATCTCACATAGTTCTTTTTATAATATATTGCAAATTATATATTATTTTAGACAATTTATATCATAAATTATAGATAGTTGACTTAAAAATTAGTATTGCACCGTTAAAAAAATTATCAGCACGTTGCTATGTTGCAATTCGTCTCGCTTTCATTTTCACAAACTTATTAATAACAATTTTGATACCCAATTATTTTGCATCATTAAGTTCGAATGTCAGTAGAGATATATTTAAGAATCGACTTTGATACATTCTATTACGTAAATAGGATTTTATAATTTTTAATTTGCTGAACGTCTTTTCGCAAGTTGCTATACTCTAACATGCCCAATTAAATAAATTCTTAAGGGATTACTCCTGAAAAATCGCATTCCATGAAGATGTATTTAATGAGTGAAGTGCAAAAACATCTTTTACTATTGACGTCTTATTAACGTTGTTGCTATTTAATTTGCCATTAAATATTTAAAAATCCTCATGATATCGAATCTGGAATTTCACAATTTATTCGCAATGTCTAATTAGACCTTAGACATCTTAAGGTATGATTAAAGACACTGATTTTGAGAAATTCTTCACTAATATCAAAATGCTTCTTACGCTTCGGTTTCCGTTTTTCTACAAATACTGGTTCGAAACCCCATTTTAAAAATATTTGTGTAGCTTCTTCCTTACAATTTTCATACTTAAGTGTGTACTTTTTCCAATGTTTCCGTGCAGTGTTTGAGATTTCAAGTGCACGACTTAAATCTATATTTTCTGCTTAAAGTAATTTTGATGAAACATTTACTTCGCTCAGTATATTGGAAAGCATTGTGCACAACAATATAAATTTAAACTTCAGCATTTTTTTAATTATAGCTGCTTGTAGCTGCATTAATCCATAACGCTACGTTTTTTCATTACCTGAGAAGATTTCGGAATATTTCATATATGTATACAAATAATCTAGCCAATTTTACATTAAATATATTATTTGAGCAGAGATTACACAATTTTAGAAAAAATGTAAACCAATTTAGAGATTGTTAGGACCGTTTGAACCTTGGAAAATTTTAATAATATTTTATAAATTTTCAGAAACCTTTAAAGTATTAAAACGTTTCTTTTATCTATTTTAAAATTTACAAATTCGGAATTATCTTTTAAACTAACTTAAATTTTCCCTAAAATTGTCTTCAAATCTTCGAGATTTGTTGCTGGTCATTTTGTAAATCTTATGTGATGTTTTGAAATCGTTTGAAATATTCTCTTAAAATTGAAAATGGTTAAAAGCCGTTAAATTACACTGAAACCTATTGAAAACTATTGGGTTAAAAATTCTGAATTAAAAATAATATTGAATGATTTCGAGTAGTAAATTTGGTTAAAAACGTCGTGTCCCTGATTAAACAAGTTTTATTCGTAAGCAATTCATGCTCCAAAGAAATGTGGAAGGAAAGAAATCAATTGTATAAACATTGTCATAAAGCTTTTAACAGAATTTACTACTTCTCATAATAATAGAATATTATGTTTAATTCATAACATGCGCTTTTAAAATATTGAAAAAAAATTGTTTAAACAAATTATATTTGTTCAAATAATTAAAAAATAATTAATATATTCTTTCGAACTTCTATAATTGAAATAAATAATTATTTAAAAATGCACCAGAATGTATGAAATTGAAATTAAAATATGATTTTACCACTGGACGTAAGGGTCCATCCCAGAAGGAGCCGCCACCCCGCAATGCGGGGTTTCGCGGTAAGGAAGTCACGCCACTGCTCGTAACACCAAGTTAAGTCACTCTACTCGAGGACCGCGGAGAGAAGAGGCTGGCCTGCCCAGTGATCCCAGATCTGAAACGAGATGCGGTCAAATACTATGACAGGGCTATGTCCGTGTGAATATAGTAGGAGGCGCGCAACCTATTTCTCCTCTTCTGAATTTGAAAACTCGAAGATGCACGATTGCCGGTCGGAGCACTTCGTCGATTCTATTTATATATCTATCTGCTAACA
>NC_046664.1:130612266-130624197 GCF_010883055.1 Belonocnema kinseyi | reverse complement strand
GCGCGAGCAACTCAGTCATTTACAGGGTCTCCTACTATATTCACACGGACATAGCCCTGTCATAGTATTTGACCGCATCTCGTTTCAGATCTGGGATCACTGGGCCTGCCTTGCGAGACTCTTTGGCTAGAGAAGAGAAAAGGGTGAACGACGCTTCGCTCCTAGTCCCTGCAGTTAACGCCAGGCTGCGGTCACTCAATGTTTTAGGAGCAGGGCTGTGAAGTGACGCGTCACTAGAGGTTTTCTACGTAAATTACGAGTTCCACAAGGATTCCAAACATCCCATGGAAAGTCCTATGTTTTGAGAGAGTGAAAGCAACATTTAACAATATAGGCTAAAGTGTAGCTAAGTGCCTAATTTGCGATATACTACTGACGAACAGGGGTTATAATAGCCTTCTAGGTCATAGATATGTGAATAGTGGTGAATTATTATTAATTTTTGCAATTATATTTTATCATTATTATATATTATATTTATTATACTACATCAATTATATTCTAATCTACACTTAAAAGAATTGTCCATAAATTATGACACGTTCAAATAACTTTTCAGATTATAATAAATTAATGACGTATAGACGCATGTACTTCATGTAAAAAAAATAATTTTTTATCACGAAGTTAATACCATTAAAAAGGTATCTTTATAACTATATTAAATTGAGTTCCTTCTTCCGTCAATTAAAATTTTTCATTTTTAGAAAATTATACTATTAATGTTTAGATGTTGGACTTCAATGAGAATTTAAATTTAAAGATAATTTTAATTTCGTTTTTCCCCTATGCAAAACTCGTAATAAATCAATTAATTTACAATGATGAAAGTTTAATTTGTCATACAATTACTCGTTATTCATAAAATATTTCTAGATCATATCATTTTACTTTTAAACCACTAATTATTGATTAGTGTTACTGACATTATTGTAGTAAACACTGATAAATGTTTACTGATATTTGTTTATTTCTTTTTTTCAGAAAACTTTCCCCTTTCATCTTGCCTTAATTTGTAACATTTTAAATAATAATTGCAAAACGACCGGCAAGCACACGTCCACAGTCCACAAACCACACGCAGAGGTTATGTACTTATATCCACGGACATAGGAAACACGGGACTAAGCATGCCATCCTAACTTGTGCGAGCGGGGTTGAATCCATGGGAGGGGGGAGAATTCCATGAGTGGGTCAAGCCGCCATCTTACGATGTGCCACTTGAATATGCGCATGAGCATTTTTGCCGACAAACTGCATGAAAATCTAAACATGTGGGCGCTGCCATGTTTGTCGCGGGACATCAAAAGATGGCAGACCTTCCCCTAATTGCATCAACCCCACAATGGCATGCCTATTCCAGTGTTTCCTATGTCCAAGACTTATATCAGATCAGGCAAATCACAGCCATCGAAATATTCGCCAGTTTCACATCAACGTAATTTACATTAATTTAGATAATGTAGAAAACTTCGGACGAAAATTACGTGGTAAATTACAGTAGAAATCCACGTAAATTACCTGGAGTAAATTTCGTACCCAACCCTGTTTAAGAGCGCAGACCTATAATCGGCGGTGTCGCCATCAAACGAGCCCGCAGGTTTTTAAGAGAAGATAATAGATGCTTGAGGTTATATCTGGGTGATTTGTAGATAATATAATTAAAAAACCTAATAAATTGAAAAATCCAAAAGAAAAACAAATAAAAATACATAATTACTAGAATAATTATTTATATATTTCTGCTTGTTTTTCTATTGGGTTTTTCATAAAAACGTGTTTTAAGGAAAAACGAAAGATGATGGAAGTATGTTTGAAAGCAGTTTTCATTTAAATTTTGTAATCACTTTCGACATCAATTTTCTTATCAGCAGGTTCATGTGTCACAATGTTACTCTCTTTTTATGGTAATAATACAGAAGGTACCACTCCCTCTTTTAGTTTTCAGTTGTGTACTGCAACGATAATTACCAGGTCGAAAATGATGACAAAAAATTCACATGTGTTGACCAGGCCTGTACGACTATGTGTAATAGAAATTATCCAAAAATGAACACAGGCGGGGCACAGAGGGGTGCAGATAAGTTCCAAAAGTGGTGGTAGGTGGCGCAAATAGGTTTTTTGTGAATGAGGGGCGTAGAGACGCAAGAAGATCACGCTATCATCTGCCTGTCATAATAGTGAGGTTATGTTCTGATTGATAGTTTGAATGTTTTGAATTAAATTTTTAATTTAACATAAATTAAGTCATTAATGTGACATCCAGGAAATATTAGACAGAAAATATGTCCAAATTATTACACACATTTTGTCTGTATTTCCTGTGTGACATTTCCAGAATCTCGTTTCAATCTTTCAATTTATTGCCGACTACAAATTTTAATGATACTTTCGACAAGCCAGTCAGGCTAAAGATACTTATAATAAACGCAGTTTTTTAATTTAATTTTTTTGTATTTTTTTAAACATAAATACAGAATTGAGTAAATAGTGACAAATAACAAAATGAATCAATTTTAGGAAAATCATGTACTAAATTTTGTATTTCTAATCATAAAAAATGCAAAAAAGTAATCAATTTAAATTTGCAAAATATGCATGCGGTGTCTTTTACAAGAATTAATAAATTGAATAATTTATGACAGATTCTGGAAAAACACACAAAAAGTACAAAAAAATATTTACAATCATTTTTACATACTTTCTGATTAATATATCTGGATTTTGTATTAATTTTAAGTTTATCTTTAATTAAAATTTTCGTTCAGCTCAATTCAAACCATCAATGTATATATACATGCGCGCTTATGTATGCGCATAGTGCCTTACTTGCTAAAATGGTGGCAGGTGGCGCTGAATTCCGCCATTTCTTCAACACACAGTCGTACAGGCCTATGTGACGTTCGGAAAACAACATCTGAAACGAGACGCGGTTCAATACTATCCAGCTATATGTCTGTGTGAATATAGTAGGAGACGATATAAATGACTGGGTCGCGCGAGCAACCCATTTCTCCTCTTCTGAATATGAAAACTCGAAGTTGCACGATTGCCAGTCGGAAAACTTCGGCGGTTCTATTTATATCTCAATCCGCTTTCAAATAAAATCAAGAAATAGGCAATTGAATGTTTCCAGGTTTTAATGCTTTAATTTGGAGGTTATATTTGTTCAATTGTAGAACATTATATTAATACTATTGTATATATTATTAATGTTAATATTACAATTATATTATATCATATTGTAAAAGTCTTCTTTTTCTATTTTCGTCTGTATTTCAAAGAAATTCTAGAAATTCGGCGATTTTCATGATTTGTATAATTCGCGCGCCTCTTTATATGCGCAAATTTTGAGGTTACGTTATTTCAAGTATAAAATATAAATGATATACATATTAATACTATTATATATAAATATATACAAATATTATTAATGATAATATTATAATTATGTTCTATTACAATAGTAATATTTATATCTTGATCCGCATTTGAAAGAAATTAGAGAAATTTGCGTTTTTAATGATATTTGAATAAAATATATTTTTTTAAAAGTTCATGTTTTAATTGAAAAACCTACTGTTGTATTTTCAGTTTGAAATTCATCTCGTTTGGATAAAAACTAATTTATTTGTTTGAAAAATTAATTATTTTGTTGAAAATGTAACTATTTTATAAAAAAGCCCTTTTTTCTACCAAAAGTTCAACTACCTTGTTAAATTTTTTTTATTTGAAGGTTCATTTCTTTCGTTGAGAATTTAACTGTTCTGATAAAAATATGTTTTATGTGTTGTTGAAAATACATTTTTGAAACTGACAATTAATCTATACCACTTTTGGTTAAAAATTGACTTTTTCAGATAAAAATTTAACTATTTGGGTAAAAAATTTACCTTTTTTAGCTAAAAGTTTATCTTTTTGGTTGAAAAATCATGTATTTTGTTGAAAATTCGTCTGTTTTTCTAGAAATTAAATTGTTTTATAAAAAATTTGTACTTTTTGTTTAAAAATTAAATTTATCGGTTAAAATATCAACTGTAAATATTTTTGGGTTGCAAATTCTATTATTTTGTTGTAAATATTGTTAAAAATTATAATCATATTTTTTGGGTGGAAAATTCGATTATTCACTTAAAGTTCGACTACTGAGTAAAAAAATTAGTTTTTTCTTATTAAGTATTCATAATTATAATTGAAAATTCAACTATTTGCCTTTCATTTAACTTTTTTGTTAAAAATGTTACTGTTTTGTAAAAAATGCATCTTGCGGGCGTTAAAAGTCAACGATTTGATAGAAAGTTAAACTATTTGGTCGGAAATTAAAATTTTTGTTGAAAAATCATATTTTTGTGTTAAAGATTCAGCTTTTTTTGTAGATAATACTCTTTTTGACGACCTTGACGACTTTTGACGAATACAAAAGAAACATTATATTATCGTCGCATCACTCTTAAAAGGACAACTAAAAGGACCTTCAAAAGGACTTAAATCTCTCCGATTATCTCAAAGACTAAATCATTCAAATCGAACCTTAAAATAGAGTCAAACTGGCCAGGCTTTTTCCACTGAGAATACTCTGAGATTTCTATAAAGCCTTCTAACTTGTGACTTCGCGCGCTCCGAGCGGCCTTCGGGGGAATACCGTCCTCCCTATGTCCCTATAGTTTGCATGTTCGCCGTCGTTTTTTGAAATTGTTTTTGTCTTTTCGAAATGCATAGTGAATGTTTGGGAAAATTATTTGCAGACGTCAAGACCCGATATATCCAAAAATTGGAAAAAGTCGAAAACTTTGATCCGTATGCTCTTAAAGATATAGATTTTAGGGTTTTATGAACCTGGTTTTGTGATGAAAGTGAAGTGCAAGCAGTTCAATGATAATTTTCTGCTTCTGAGTGAGGCTGTAGTGTAACAATATAATATTTTTAGTTTTAACTTAATATCCTAGTTATATATTATTATTATTATTAATATATTATATTATTATTATTATTAATATATTATATATTATGTACAGAAATTAAAGATTTTTCTTGATGCAGAAAAACAACAAATACCAATTTAAGGAATCTCTACCTTATGCTAAAACATTTTTCATTTTTCGTGGCTAACAAGATTAATTCTTTTACCAAAAAAGACAACTTTTTCAACAAAATACACGAATTTTTAACCAAAAAGGGATATAATTTGAACCCAAAGTGAAAAAGTTATGTGTACAGTTAGATATTATATTTTCACAAGAAAAAAAGATTTTTTAAATAAAATGCTTGTATTTTCGAACAAGGAAATGAATTTTTAAATTCAATTATGAATCTAGAATTAATTAAAAGTATTTTTGAGCAAAATCTATATTCTCCTATGACAAATAACGTTAATTTACGTCTCAAAGAACTGTACGAAAATTCAAGCTTTTTCTTGATACAAAAAAGCAAAAAATAACAATTTAAAGAATCTTTACCTTATGCTGATATATTTTTCACTTTCCTTGGCTAACATGAATAATTTTCAACCAAAAAAGACAACTTTTACAACAAACTACACGCATTTTCAATCAAAAAAGGATACAATTTGAACCCAAATTGAAAGTTATGTATACAGTTAGATATTATATTTTCACAAGAAAAAAAGATTTTTTAAATAAAATGATTATATTTTTGACCAAGGAAATTAATTTTTAAATACAATTATGAATCTTGAATTAATTAAAAGGATTTTTAAGGAAAATTTATATTCTCCTATGACAAATAACGAAAATTTACGTCTCAAAGAACTGTACGAAAATTCAAGATTTTTCTTGATACAAAAAAGCAAAAAATACGAATTTAAAAACGTTTTTCATTTTTCCTGTCTAACAAGATAAATTTTCTACCAAGAAAGACAACATTTTCAACAAACTACACGCATTTTTAACCAAAAGGGGATACACTTTGAACCCAAAGTGAAAAAGTTCTGTGTACAGGTAGATATTAAATTTTCACAAGAAAAAAACTATGTTTCAAAAAAAACACTTGTATTTTTGACCAAGGAAATTAATTTTTAAATACAATTATGAATCTTGAATTAATTAAAAGGATTCTTAAGTAAAAATTACATTCTCCTATTACAAATAACCCTTTTCGCAGATAGGTCGTAGCGGGGCAGTGAGCTTTTCGTTTTTAGAGCGGCTTCTTTTTCATAATCTAATTTTTGAGAAGGCACCCAATCAGGATGATCCTTATTCGTCAAGTCAGCTGATGCCTATATATTACAAACACTCATAAAATGTTCCTCGCAAGTCGGGACTTTTCTAATTGACTTGAAAATAAAGGCCCACGGCGCAAAACACTTATCCACAACTGACTTTTCGTCAGTGCTGCTCGTTGCCAGTGCTGCCAGATCATAGATGAAATTTACCCTCACCATACCTACCGTTTGGGAGCCGCAAAATAGAAGGTGCATGATTACCACTGTGAGTTCGTGTGTAAGCCGAAAATTCATGATTCGACTTCGGTTTTCTGCTGTACGATGATTACCGATCTGTAAGCTTTGGAAGACTTCGGTGGTCTTCTATTTATATCTCGATCCCCATTTGTGAGAAATTGTAGAAATTGGCGATTTGGAGGTTTCGCGTGATTCTTAATTTCATGCACGCGTCGATTTTCAGGTTATGTTGTTAAGGTGTATATGTATATAAGAAAAATTTTTTTTAATTGTTTTCCACATAATAGTAAAATTTTTAAACAAAAAGTTAAAATTTCAGCCAAAAAGCTATATTGTATACTAAAAAAAGTCACTTTTAATAAAGTACATGTATTTTGTACAAAAGAAATTTATTTTCCATCAAGACTAATTTTCTGTACAAAAAATTAATGTTCAAACATAGTAAAATTTTTGACAAAACAATTAATTTTCCACCAAGAAAGACGAGTATTCAATAGAATACAAAAATTTTCAACTAAAAGAGATCACTTTTCAATGGTACATAGAATAGTTAAATTTGTAGTTAAAAAAAAATTATTTTTAACGAAAAAACAAAATTAATTTTCTACAGAATAGTTAAATTTTCAGAAAAAAAATTTATCCAACTAATTGATCAATCATCAACAAAAAAAAACAAATTTTTAACAAAGTAAGTTCCACTTTCAACCCGAAAATATGAAAAAAATTGTTAAAATTCTTTGAAATCGCTCTAAATTATTTAAATTAATTGAAAATTCCTTGGAATGTTTTAAAATATCCTAAAAAAATTTTTAATTCTTTAAAATCTTTTGAAATTTTTCCATGTTCTTCAAAACTCCTTACAATTTTAAAAATATATTTAAAGATTTTAAATCCTTTAAAATCTCCTACTAAATTATTGAAATCAATTGAGAATGCTTTGGAATCTATTAAAATATCCTAAGATATATCAAATCCTTTAAAATCTCATATTAAATTACTGTAAAAAATTGAAAATTCCTTGGAACCTTTTAAAATACTCTTAAATATTTCGAAACCTTCAAAATCTTTTAAAAAACCTTGACATCTTTAAAAGATTTCTAAAGTACTTTGGAATTTTTTTAAATAACCCTGCTAAAGTTGTTAAACTTCCTTGAAATTTCTTTAAATAATAAAGATAAGTTGAAAATTCCTTGACATCTTTTAAAACATCCTCATATATTTAAAATCCTTAAAAATCTTTTGAAATCTCTTGACGTTTTTTAAAGTTCTTGAAAGTATCTTGAAATTTTAAAAATGCCGTGAAATATTTCAAATCTCTTAAAATCTCATACTAAATTATTAAAATCATTAGAAAATTACTTAAAATCTCCTAAAATACATCAAATCATTTAAAATATCATATTAAATTACTTTAATTAATCGAAAAATCCTTGGAATTTTTTGAAATTCTCTCAAAGTTTTTAAATTCTTCAAAATCTTTTGTAATACCTTGGACTTCTTTTAAGATTTCTAAAGTTCTTCGGATTTTTTAAAATAATCCTTATAAATTTTTTTAAATTATTTGACATTCCTTTGAATTATAAAAATCAGTTAAAAATTCTTTGGAATCTTTTGAAATCTCTTGAAATTTTTTTAAGCTTCTGAAAATATCTTGCAATTTTAAAAATACCTTGAAATAATCCTTTAAAATCTTTTGAATTTTTTAAAGCTCTTAAAAATATCTTGAAATTTTAAAAATACCCTAAGTGTTAGAAGGAACTTTATAATGAGTTTCCGGACTAAAATGTTAATAAAACATAGTAAATAAACAAAAGATTTGTGAAAATTTGCTAAAAAAAAAATATAGGTTCAGATCCTATAATTAAATTTTTTTAATATTTTCGCAATCGCATGGAAACCACATAAAAATTATTTTTTATTGTGACAGTTTAAGAATTTTCAAGAGCTTTTAAAAATTTTAAGAAATATCAAAAGATTTTTTAAGGATTTTAAATATTTGAGCATGTTTTAAAAGATGTCAAGGAATTTTCAATTTATTTTTATAATTACAGAAATTCCAAAGTATTAAAAAAAATTCGGAAAGTTTATTTTAAAAAATTCGAAAGTAGTTTAGAAATCTTAAAAAGAAGTTTTAGGCAGAGAGAGATAAAAGTTTATTTTTTGGCCTGCTGGCTCGCTCCTATAGTCTAACCTTCCTCGCTGCGACTCGCCTCGCACGCATTTCGCTCTTTTGTCGCTATGCCTCGTCTTACCTACCAGCCTCTGTCTCCGCGGCTAACACCTAATACTTAACTACTATTTACAATATTTACATTTCTCTTACATCTACTTCCTCTCCTATTTAAAATCTTTTCTTCTCCATACCTCTTCCTCCTTCCTTCTCTTCTTCTCTATTTTACCCGACACCCCCTTCACCCATGCTACTGCTCTTTTGTCACCACTTTCATGCAACAATACCTCCATGCTTATCCCGCTCCCTTCAACCTCTTTACATTCCTCCAACAAATGCTCCAATTTTGCATCCCCCTTCCCGCACAATTCACATATTCTTTTCTCTCTAGAAAGCCAGAACCTATTATACTTCTCCATGCAACCGCACCTCATTCTCGTTTTAAGTTCCTGACTTCCTTGCTCTCCTTTCTTACACAAATATTGCGCTCTCTCCCTTGGCATAATCCACACATAGTTTACGTTATACCTTGACTCTCTTATTTTCTCCTCTCCATCTGCCTTCTCTTTCTCCATGCCATTCTTTTCAACCAACTCATATACCTTCCTGTCTTCCTTCCTCGTGCATTCTGCCAACCTCCTCCATCTGCAATTCATTCGTTCTAAAATACCTTTCCCTTTCCACCTCCATCTTTGCACCACTACCTCTGTTCTCCTTCTCCCACCAACACTCCCTAACCAATTTACTTCCCCCCTCTTCCAAAAATTTCTCCTCATATTTAAACGCTCGACTCCTTGTTATAATCCCTAAACTCGTTCTTCCTGTGTCTCTCCTGACAATATGGTTCAGCGTATTCCTTGCCAACCCCAGTATCCAATTTACATACCTCTCCTGTACCCTATTTACGTCCTCACTTACCTTTCAACCCCACACCTCAACTCCGTAAAATAAGACACTCATCACTAGCGATTAAACAATTTCATTCTCCTTTCAAAATCATCTGCGAGCAATCTCTTCCCAAGCCCCCACACCGACCTCATCACCACATTTGCCCTTCTCACTCTCTCTTTTATATGACCATCCACTCCCCCATTTCTTCGAAACAGGAAGCCCAGGTACACAAACAATTTCACCTCCTGTATCGCTTTTCCCTTCCACTTCTACCCCCTCCCCCATCTCTCCCACCTCTTTCCCTGAACACTATAACCTTCGACTTGTCCGCCTTTAACTCCCTATTCTTGTCCAAGTATCGTCTCAACCTCTTCATCATCTCCTTTAAAGCCTCTTCGCTCTTTGCCAACAGCACTATGTCATCTGCATATGCGAGTGACCACATCTTGACTCTTCCTATCCTAACTCCTCCTACCACTTCGACCGCTAGCTTACTTTCCATATTCAAGATCAAAATTGCAAAAAGCGTTGGGCTAAGCGGGCACCCTTGCCTCAACCCCCTATCCATCCAGAATCCCTCAGAGATTCCCTCCCCTCCTCTCGCCCTAGTTTTCGTCTCCTCATATACCTACCTTACCTTCTCGATCAGGCCTTTCTTTAACCCCCTCTCTTCCACTGCCTCCTACAACCTCCCCCTATCCACTGACGGAAACGCGCTCCTTAGATCTACAAAAAACGCGTACACTTTGGCACCCTTTTTGGTTCATTCTCTATCCATCACGTGTTGCAAGACGTAAATATGATCAATAGTGCTCCTACTCTCTCTAAAGCCCGCCTGCGTCTTCGGCAATATTCCTTTCCCCTCAACATCCGTTCGCAGCCTATCTGCTGACACCATCGTGTATAATTTGTACGCAGTATTCATGAGCGTAATTCGTCTATAATTTGCCTGCCTCTCCCTGTCCCCTTTCTAATACAGTGGTACGATCAACCCCTCTCTCCATCCTTTTGGGAATCCCTCCCCCCTCCATACTTTTTTCACTACCCCCTTCAGCCTCTACCTTACCTCTTGTGTGCTAAACAGCCACGCTTCATTCTCTACCTCGTCAATCCCTGCTGCCTTTGATTCTTTCAACTTCCCTATCTGCTTCTCTATCTCCTCGTGATGCAGCTCCTCTGCATCTACCTCTTTGTTTCTTCTAATCCCCTCATCTCTCTTTCGAGTATCTAACCCCTGAAATGAATCCTTAAAAAATTTCCTCCATTTGTCGCTCCCTATCTTCTCACTTATCCCCACCTTACGTTTCCTAAACCTATTAATTATCTTCCACACGTCCCCTTCTGTCTTAAAACTTCTCAACTCCTCTTCCAGCTCTTTTATTTTTCCTGCTCTTTCTTCTTACACATCACCTTAAACTCCTTCTTGATGTCTACGTACTCCTCCCTTTTCGCGGTTCCTTCCTTCCAGTTACCGTATTTCTTTTTTACCTTTCTCTTCATCATTTTACATTCCCTATCCCACCACAGCTTTACCATTCCTTTCTTCTTTTTCCTCAATGCCTTCTTTTGCACACAACCTTTCACTTTCTCTTGCAGATCCTCCCATATCTCGTCCACGGACTCCCCCCCAAAGCTTACGTTGCCCAACTGCTCCTGATAGTATCGCCCCTCTCGTCCATAACACCCTCACCCCTAACGAACCTTCTTACCCACCCTGCCTTTCGCCCGCCTCCCCCTGTATCCACAAACTCAATGGCTGATGGTCTGATTCCACCCTTCCTTCCACTACGAATTTTTCCCTCTCCTCAAACCCTTGCATATTCATAATCACGTAGTCTATCACCGATACACCCCTCTTACTCACAAATGTGTATTGTTTCTCTTCGTCCCCTTTTACCATGCCATTTGCCACCGCCCACCCTCTATTCTCCATCCAGTCTCTTAGAATCTCCCCCTCTTTATTTATCATTTTATCCTTTGATTTTCTTTCATAGCTCTCCCCTTCCTAGTACAGGCCCCCTTCGCGCACAATTCTCGCATTAAAGTCCTCTCTTATTACCACCATACCCTCATCTCACTCTCCTAATAAGTTTTCTACCCTTTCTTTAATCCTTTGCATTCCAACCTTATTGCACACAGTCACAAACTTATACATCACCCCTCCTATCTTTACAGCCTTCATTTTCACGCCCTCCACCTCACCGTCTCCATGAACCTCTTCCTCTAATCCATCCCTAACCCCTTTTATAATTCCCCCCCACTAACCCTTCCTTTCCTTTTTACTTTGACCGCCTCCTGTAGCATCCACCTATACCTCTTTGGTAACTTTCGCTCTACTCTATCACATTCTTTTCTCTCTACCCACGTCTCTACCAGTCCAATCACATCAAATTCCTGAATATACCTCCAGAAATCCTCATCTTTCTTCTTTACCCCTGCTACGTTCCAGTAC
>NC_046664.1:130608818-130612166 GCF_010883055.1 Belonocnema kinseyi | reverse complement strand
GTCCAATCACATCAAATTCCTGAATATACCTCCAGAAATCCTCATCTTTCTTCTTTACCCCTGCTACGTTCCAGTACAACACCTTTAACATTCCTCCACCCTGCTTTACTCCCGCCCCCCTACTTCCCCTGAAACAAATTCCCCTGCACTTCCTTCAACACCTCCTTCTCCTCTTCCCACACCCACATTTTCTCGTCTATTTTTATTTTCCGATACCCTACCTTCACTGTTCTCCCATCGCTCCTCTCATTTCTAGCCCTGTTATTTAGCATTCTCTAAACATCCCTTTCCTTCCTCGTCAAATCTTGATCGATAAAAACCTTATTGTCCTTGATCCTATTTCTGTTACGCATTACCCCCAATTTTTCTTTCCAGCTCTCTAATTCCACCACCGTCACTTCATTCTTCTTTCTCCCCTCCATCCTAACTTTCGCTACCTGGCCTTTAACCCACCCTATGCTCTGTAGCAGCGCTTCCACCCCATCCCTTTTTCCCCCGCTCTTGAGCTTCAATCCTCTTATCACTATATTATTTCTCCTATCTGCTTTCTCTTTTATCTCCATTCTCAACTCCATTTCCCTTATCCTTTCCCTATCCGCTCTCTCCTCCTTTTCATTCCTACGCTCTCCCACTTTCTCTTATATGATGATCTCCACTTTCTCCCAAATACCTTGCTTCTCACCCTCCCCCCGTGTCCACTGCTTCCATTCCCGACCAGCCCTCCACCTTATCCAGCCTTCTTGCCGCTCTTTCCTTGCACATCCTAATATCTTCTTCCATCTCCTTTATTTTATTTTCTCTTTTCTTCCTTACCGACACCGAATCCCTCTGCAATCCTTCTACTTTTCCCCTCAACTCTTTTACTTCCTTTCCTCATCTCTCATGTTTTACCCTCAGGTTCTCCCTCATACTTTCCATCTGCTCCATAGCCCCCCTAACGTCCTCCCTTAACCCTCTGATCTCGCCTATCAGCACCCCGATAGCCTCCTTCTCCGTCTGCCCTGCATTAGGGGGAGGGGGGTGACCTACGTATTCGTACGCTTTTTTTAAAGAAACTTTCTAGTGCGCTTTTCTCCGGACTCTCTTTGCTTTCCCTTTTCCTCTTCAAGAGATCCTCCCGCTTACCGCCCTGAAATTTCAGTTTCTTTGCCCTATTTCACCTCTCACATTCCCTTCAGCCACCCGCCCAAACACCTAAACACAAAACTACCCCGCTTTCGTGCAAATCTAACCTCACTTTCCCTATTTAGACAAATCCCACCACCCAACTATAATGTTAATTAACTTTCTCTCTTCCCAATGTACCCCTCAAAACCGTACTCACCTCCTAGACTTCCGCCCTCACACTCCACTCACACCTTCCACACCAACTTTGTAAAAACTTCTCACCGCCTCCCTGGCGGACCGGAGGAACCGAATGGAGCCTCTACGAAGTACCCGTCAAGACCCCATTGGGTCGTCATTCGGTTCCTTTTTAAAAAATCGAAAAAACAGTAAAATCAACTTTTTTTAATTATTGAAATTCGGATTCTGCGTTAAAATTCCCTATAGAAGGTCACGGAATAATCTCAATACTTTTTTCTTTGCAACGATAAAAAATTTAAAAAGATATAAGACGTATAACGTCTGTTGACAGCAACTTACAGGCGATGCGTTTGAAGTGTAGCAGTCAAAAGGCGTTAAACGTCTTATATCTTTTTAAACTTTTTACCGTAGCAAAAAAACTATTGCGATTATTCCGTGACCGTCTATAGGGAATTTTAACGTAGAATCAGAATTTCAACAATTAAAAAGTTGACTTTGCTATTTTTTCGATTTTTTAAAAAGGAACCGAATAGCGACCCATTGGGGTCTTTACGAGTATTTTGTAGAGGCTCTATTCGGTTCCTTCGGTCCGCCAGGGCTGTCACTGCACACTTTCTCACTACCGCCGCCAATATGCAAGTCAACAAAAAAGTTCTAGGTATTTCAAAAGATTTTAAAAGATTTGAAATATTTACGGGTATTTTTTAAAATTTCAAGGAATTTTCAAGAGCTTTTAAAGATTTCAAAAGATTTCAAAAGATTTGTAAGGACTTTAAATATTTGAGAATGTTTGAAAAGATGTCAAGGAATTTTCAACTATGCAAAATTTGAACATTATCCCAGTCAAACTCATGGTCAACATCAACAAATGCCTTTGTATGTCTGGCAAGAACACTCTTATAACAGCGTCCCAAACGAACATCCCTTTTGTGCTCCTCTATCCTAGTATTAAGAAGTCTGCCAGTCTGTCCCACGTAATTCATCCCACAGATCCTGCAAGTGATCTATAGACAACACCACCCTTTTCAAAATTATCCAAAGGATCCTTGCAAAAATTTATCACCGAATCCATTTTAAATGGAATGCGGAAAATAGTATTAATTTAAAATTTTTTTAACATGAGTTCAATAGTTTTAGAAATTTGACCAAAAAATGGAAGAACAAAAGTATTAAACGAACTATATTCCTTTAACTCTTTCTGATTATCTACAAGCAAATTATTAATGTCTTTGTTTTTGATTTGTTGATCTCTAATTGCAACATGTTTCTCAATTAACTCCTTTGTATAATGATTCAGAAAAAGGATATTCCTAACAATATTCAAATTTCTTGTGTGAAATGATCAATGGAACAAACCTAAAGCTTTGTCAACTAAGTTTTTAATTACTGCAATTTTGTTTTGAAAGGGATGAGCAGAAAGGAAATTTAAAATTCTACCTGAATATGTACTTTTTTTCTACCAATTGAAAATAATATTACCATTCCAACCCTTAATTACTTCTATGTCCAAAAAACTGATTTTATAATCCTGTTCTATTTCATGAGTGAATTGAAGTTTTGGATGAAAACTGCTAAAAGTATTAATGACAATCTGTAACTTTTTCAGAGGAACACATAATAAGGTATCGTCGACAAACCGAAAATAAAAAGGCAAAACAAAATCTAATTTCCCAAAAACAAAAACGTCCAAATCTTCCATCACTAGTTCTGCTAAAATCGGAGAAATTACTGAACCTATGGGGGACCTTAATTTCTTATTGATATCACACCATAATTGCACCTTTCTGAACACCTCAGGACCATGTTTAACTCTTATCTGATTAAAAAACATAATATCCTAGAAATGACCTCCAGCCCAAGTCAGCTAAATAAACTTTACGAAATTTAAATTAGACCAAAATCCAAATTAAAAATCCCATTTAACGTCCAATAATCAAATTGATTCAAAATCCTGTTAAACAAAACAATAATACAGTGACCAAATTTGGACCACAACGAATAAACGAAAACCAAAAAAACCCTATTGTAATCTGAACCCCCCCC
>NC_046664.1:130603825-130608718 GCF_010883055.1 Belonocnema kinseyi | reverse complement strand
TGTTAATTTTTTAAAGTCAAGAATTTCAAGAATAAGAAGTGAATTAGAAGTTTGTTTGCAACAAAATGAAATTATTAATCTTTTAAAGCATCAGATTCTCCTTAATCAAAGATTTTTTAACCAGTGATGTAAAACATGATAACAAACTTTCAAATTTAATTCATCAGCAAACTAGTGTTCAAGAACAAAATTTAAATTTACATAGGATTTTTGAAGAAGGAGGTAAAGATCCTTGGTTTGTTAATTTGACAGATATTCAAATTCCAGATTCAATCACAGATATTCTCAGATTAGGTCAAGGTTTTAGTAACCGTGTGATAAAAACTAAGGCAAAACAAATGATAGAAATAGTAAAAGATGTTGAATCAAATATACACAAAATTCCTATTTTGGATCAGCAGGATTTCCGAAACAAGGTTTTACACTTGTCAAAGAGGTTTGTTGAGAAAAATAGTTTGCATATCAGTTGTATTGATCGTAGAATTTCTAAAGGTTTCATGATGACGAAAGAGTTTCTTAGCAGAAACCCTGATGTGGTTTGCATGAATGCTGATAAAGGCAGTATTACTTTTTGCATGAAAAAATCGAATTATATCAGGGATATGGAGAATTTGCTTTCTGATAATGATAATTTTGAATTATTGCATAAAAATCCGTTAAAAAATTAAAAAGAGACACTTTTAAGATGCTTGAGAATTGGAGAAAGAAAGGACTTCTGGGAAAGGATATAAGATGGACTGATGTTATGGGTTGAGAAAGATCCACAAAGATGGCTATCCCTTAAGAATAGTTATTTCAACTATTAATACACCCACCAAATTTTTAGAACAAAATTTTAATTTGATTCTCAAGGACTCTATTACAACTTCTAAGTACAATGTCAAAAATAGCCGGGAATTTCAAAAAAGTATCATTCAAGAAAGGGTTCCGGATGACCATGTCTTGATTTCTTTGGATGTTATTGCAATGTTTCCGAGTATACCCCTTGAATTAGTTAAAAAGGCAATTTTAAATAGATGGACTAATATAAAAACCCGTACTCGTTTATGTCAAAAAGATTTTATTGAAGGGATATTTTTTATTATGGAGTCAACTTATTTTAAATTTAATGGATCTTTCTATAGACAGAACTCTGGTACTCCCATAGGTTCAGTCATTTCTCCGATTTTAGCAGAACTAGTGATGGAAGATTTGGACGTTTTTGTTGTTGGGAAATTAGATTTTGTTTTGCCTTTTTATTTTCGGTTTGCAGACGATACCTTATTATGTGTTCCTCTGGAAAAGTTACAGATTGTCATTAATACTTTTAACAGTTTTCATCCAAAACTTCAATTGACTCATGAAATAGAACAGGATTATAAAATCAGTTTTTTGGACATAGAAGTAATTAAGGGTTGGAATGGTAATATTATTACCAATTGGTACAGAAAAAGTACATATTCAGGTAGAATTTTAAATTTCCTTTCTGCTCATCCCTTTCAAAACAAAATTGCAGTAATTAAAAACATAGTTGACAGAGTTTTAGGTTTGTCCCATTGTTCATTTCACACAAGAAATTCGAATATTGTTAGGAATATCCTTTTTCTGAATCATTATCCAAAGTAGTTAATTGAGAAACATGTTGCAATTAGAGTTCAACAAATCAAAAACAAAGACATTAATAATTTGCATGTAGATAATCAGAAAGAGTTAAAGGAATATAGTTCGTTTAATACTTTTGTTCTTCCATTTTTTGGTCAAATTTCTAAAACTATCGAACTCATATTAAAAAATTTTAAATTCATAGTATTTTCCGCATTCCATTTAAAATGGATTCGATGATAAATTTTTGCAAGGATCCTTTGGATAATTTTGAAAATGGTGGTGTTGTCTATAAGATCACTTGCAGGATCTGTGGGATGAATTACGTGGGATAGACTGGATGGGTTGAACAAAAGTTATGCTACTCGTAATATGATTAATTACATATAACGTGGCTGTGTCATGAATTCTATTTTTCTTTTACTTTCTCTATTTCTGATGTAATTGTGACAGATATTTATATTGTGTTTACAACAGATTGGCCTACTGACCCTCATTCGATTCTCAGGTATCAAAGAGAGTTCACCTGTTCGTGGATGCTGTCAATTTCTACCACTTAAAATTTGCTTGCCTTGATAAAGGTACTGTACGAGTACCGAAACGTTGGTAATGCAAATTTATTTACTTATGTTTTTTATTTTTATTTTATTGTAATTTAATGGTCATAAAAATAAAAAAAGGCGAAAGAAAGAAAAAGAGAAGGATGGGGATGTGGTTGGCTGCCTTCTCATTTTTCTTTCCTCTTTTTTATTTTTTTCCGAAAATTTTATTTTATTTTTTGTTGTTTTTTGGGGGGGGGGGTTTCAGATTACAATAGGGTTTTTTTGGTTTTCGTTTATTCGTTGTGGTACAAATTTGGTCGTGGGATTCTTGTTTTGTTTAACAGGATTTTGCATCAATTTGATTATTGGGCGTTAAATGGGATTTTTAATTTGGATTTTGGTCTAATTTAAATTTCGTAAATTTAGAGATATTTTAAAAGATTCTACGAAATTTTAAATTAATTTCAATAATTTAAAGCGATTTCAAAGGATTTTAACGAGTTTTTCATATTTTCTGGTTGAAATCAATTAGTCGGATAAATTTTTTTCTGCAAATTTAACGATTTTGAAGAAAATTCATTTTGTTTTTGGTTAAACATTAATTTTTTTTAACCACAAATTTAACTATTCTATGTTTCATTAAAAAGTTATGTTTTTTAGTTAAAAGTTTTTGTATTCTATTGAGTTCTCATCTTTCTTGGTAGAAAATTAATTTTTTTTGTCGAAAATTTAACTATGATTAAACATTAATTTTTTGTATAGAGACTATACAAATTTGATCAGAATGGTTCCAAATAGAAAGCCTTAAATTGTTAAAATTGTAATGAACTAAATTTTAACTGCAGATTTTGAAAAAATAAGCTTTTTGAAAATTGTAAATGATTTTAAAAGAATAACAAAAATTGTTGTGATTACTAAGAAAATTGAAAATGATTTTTTATTACGAAAAATTAATTTTAAGTCAATATTTGAAAAGGTTTTAAAAATTTTAAAAAAAGAGCCAGGACGATTTTAAAGCAATTTTTTTATTTTGCAGTTTTTTTAATTTTAGGAAAAAATCTAATTAATAAAATATATGAATTTTCAACCAAAAAGTTTACTTTTTAACAAAATAAATTAATTTTCTATCAAATAATTTGTGTTTTGACTAATACAATTTACATGATAAAGTTTCAACCAAAAATGGAATAGTTCAATTTCCAGATAAAAACTGTGATAAAAAATTGATTTGAACAAGAAAAAAATGAATTTTCAACAAAATGGTTAAATTCTCAAGGGAAAAGGTGAACTTTCGACCAAGAAGATTAATGTTCTATAAAAAAAGATTTTCGAAATTCGAAATAAACAAGGTACGTTATAAATAGGCAGGATTTGTTTTGAATAAAGTGAATAAAATATTACATGCAAAAAAATTTTATTGACATTACCTACAATTACTTACAGCGCTTTCGGTAAAAAGGTGAATCCGACCATAACCTCGAAATAATGAAAGATCAGTCCGGCATGTTTATTATACTTTGGATTGATTATTCTTTACCAAAGAAATGTTTTGTGGTTTTGTATGTTTATTACTGACAGTGTCGACAGTAATAATTTAAACAATAATGACCTAAAAATAATTTAACAATCATTACTTATTAATAACTTTAATAAGTAACACATTATTTCTGAAATTAATAACTGATTTCCATTGTTTGTTTTTTCACACATCGATCGTAGATAAATTCACATCACGACATGAAGATGGATTTGGTTCATTTCAGCTGGTTTATTTCAATGAATATTATTTGAGAACCGTTATCTCTAGACCTTATCCCAAGACTGGGTGCATCAAAAAGATATCTCGAGGTAATTTAACGTGCCTGAATTTTATTCAATGAAATATTTAGGGATTTTTTTGTATTTTGTAAAATGTTTTCTCTGGACCTCATCCTACAATTTCGTTTGATCTACCATTAAAATAAATAAGAGACTCGTTGGTGATAGAATTGTTTAAAAAATTTATCTAGACAAGATAATTTAGCCCAGAATTTTTTTTCTATTTTTGTTTAGAAATTATTCTATATTCGAAATCGCTATCTCTGGATCTGAATTTCGAACTGGCATTTAATCAGCCTTCAAATTCATTCAAATTCATTTTCATGATATAGGTGTATCAAAAAGATATCTCGAAGAAATGTAACTTGCCTGAATTTTAATTTATCAACTATTTAGAAATATTTTTGTATTTTAAAAAATGTTTTCCCTGGACTTCATCTCAAAATTTGGTTTGATCAACCATTACTATAAATAAGAGACTCGTTGGTCATAGAATTGTTTAAAAAATTTATCTAGACAAGATAATTAAGCCTAGAATTGTTATTCCATTTTTTTTAGAAATTATTCTATTTTCGAAATTGCTATCTCTGGATCTGATTTCCAAACTGGTATTTCGTCATCCCCTAAACTTAATTATAATTCAACCTGATGGTATAGGTGTATCCAAAAGATATTTCGAAGCAATTTAACTCATTGATAATAGGAGTGTAGCAGAAATAAATGCAGAAGCGAGATTTTGGGCCAGCATATTTATTTCAATTTTTTCAGAAATTTTGCTATAATTATCTATTTTATCAGTCTAAATGTTAAATTCATACATTACTGGTACCTTATCAGCAAATAAAAATCTTTTACTGTACAGTCTGTCAAGTTAAAGCGTGGGTGGCTTTACTCGCAGTCGGTAAGGTGTATCGACATGATTTTGGTGTCAAAATATTAAGAAGAGCTCCCT
>NC_046664.1:130601341-130603725 GCF_010883055.1 Belonocnema kinseyi | reverse complement strand
CTCGACACCTTGACAAATGTAATTCCATGTAGAAACATGCGTTTAAATAAAATATTTTACCAAAAAAGTTACCCACGCTTTAACTTGACAGACTGTAATTCAAATCTACTCGGCCTAAAATAGTATAGTATGTTTATATTTATTTCTGATACAATCTTATCACTAACGAGTCTATAAATTATTTTAGTGCTTGATGAAACCCAATTTTGAGATGAAGTCCAGGGAAAACATTTTCTAAAATACAAAAAAATCCCTGATATTTTATTAATTAAATTCAGGTAACTTAAATATCCTCGAGATATCTTTTTGATACACCTGTACCAGAAAAATGAATTAAAATCCATTTTAAAGGCTGATCAAATGCCAGTTTGGAAATCAAATCCAGAGATAGCGATTTTGAAAGTAGAATAATTTTTAAAAAAAATGGAATAACAATTTTGGGCTAAATTATCTCGTCTAGATAAATTTGAGTTACAATCCTATCACCAACAAGTCTCTAGTTTATTTTAATGATTGATCAAACCAAATTTTCTGTTGAGTTCCAGAGAAAACATTTTCTAAAATACGAAAAACTCACTAAATAATTGATTAACTAAAATTCGGGGTAATTGAATTTCCTCGAGATATCTTTGTGATACAGATATATCATAAAAATGAATTAGAATGAATTTTAAAGGCTGATCAACTGCCAGTTTGGAAATCGAATCCAGAGATAGCAATTTCAAAAATGAAATAATTTCTAAAAAAATGGAATAACAATACTGGGCTAAATTATCTTGTCTAGATAAATTTTTTAAACAATCCTATCACCAACGAGTCTTTAATTTATTTTAATCGTTGATCAAACCAATTTTCGAGATGAAGTCCAGGGAAAACACTTTCTAAAATACAAAAAATTTATAAATAATTGATAAATTAAAATTCAGGCAAGTTGAATTTCCTCGAAATATCCTTTTGATACACATATATCATAAAAATCAATAAAATGAATTTTAAAGGCTGATCAAAGGCCAGTTTGGATATCAAATCCAGAGATAGCGACTTCAAAAATAGAATAATTTCTAAAAAATGGAATAACAATTATGGGCTAAATTATCTTATCTAGATAAATTTTTTAAACAATCCTATCACCAGCGAGTCTCTAATTTATTATAATGGTTGATCAGACCAAATTTTGAGATAAAGTCCAGGGAAAACATTTTCTAACCTACGAAAAAATCACTAAATAATTGATTAATTAAAATTCAGGCTAGTTCAATAGCCTCGATATATCTTTTTGATACACCTATATCATGAAAATTATTTAGAATGAATTTTAAAAGCTGATCAAATGCCAGTTTGGAAATCAGATCCAGAGATAGCAATTTCGAAAATATAATAATTTCTAAACAAAAATGGAATTACAATTCTGGGCTAAATTATCTTGTCTAGATAAATGTTTCGAACAATCCTATCACCAATGAGTCTCTAATTTATTTTAATTGTTGATCAAACAACATTTTAGGATTAGGTCCAGAGAAAACATTTTCTAAAATAACCATCTGAAATGCACCAAATCCATCTACATTTCGTGATGTGAATTTATTATGGTAAAAAATAATCAATCGAAAGTATAATAAGCATGCCGGGCCGATCTGTCAATATTTCGAGGTTATGGTCGGATTCACCGTTTTACCAAAATCGCTGTCAGTAATTGTAGGTATTGTCAATAGAAATTTTTGCATGTAATATTTTATTTACTTTATTCAAAACAAATCCTGTCTATTCATAACATACCTTTTATATGCCGCGAATAAGCGTTAAACACAATTCACTCTTCGTCCAGTAAAAGCGCACAATATTATTACCAATTTATAGTATTTGTCACTCAGCAGTCATTCCATAATGTTATTGGCACAGAAGAAAATTCACGTTTACTTGCCAGTCCACAAGACTCACGGAATTATTAATGAAACACTTTTATTATTTGTAATTACTGCATAACAGAACCTATATTTTTTGACACTTGTATCCATTTGAAGTTTCGAAAGCATTTATGGAAACTATGATAAACTTTATCCGAAGATGCACGGACTTGACCGAATGGCCGTTCCGAATGCAAATTTAAAGGCGCGAAATATGAAAATACCCCTGTGCAATGGATTCTTCCCTGCTGGTGTGCTATTCGGGTAGCAATCAAGTGCGCAATGTATGTAAGCCCCAGCGTGGCCACCCTGTATATATAATAGTATTAATATGTATATCATTTATATTTCATACTTGCAATAATGTAACCTCAAACCACGCGTATATAAAGAGGCGCGAAGTATTTAAATCATGAAAATCGCCAATTTCTTGAATTTCTTTGAAATGAAGACCAAAATAGAAAAAGAGGACTTTTATAA
>NC_046664.1:130588021-130601241 GCF_010883055.1 Belonocnema kinseyi | reverse complement strand
TCTACACCTGAAAAAAAATAACCTCCAAATTGAAGCATTGAAACCTGCAAACATTCAAATACCAATTTCTTGATTTTATTTGAAAGCAGATTGAGAGATAAATAGAACCGCCGAAGTTTTCTGACTGGCAATCGTGCACCTTCGAGTTTTTAAATTCAGAAGAGGAGAAATGAGTTTTCTCTAGTGGGTCAATTATCAGTGCAGTGCTTATTCAATTTTTTACGAGCTTTCTAGGTTTATGGCTTTTCTCGGGAATCGATGTGACGTATTCCAGCACACATCAGTTACAAGGTAAGGTATGCATTAAAAGAAAATTCATTCCCTTTCGTTTTTTATCCTCTCAATCAAACAATTTTAATTTAAAATTCCTGAATCTTGTTTTCAAATTTTTTATTCAGCCATTCTGATATTAATTTAAAATATTTTTTCGGTAAAAATAAAATCTTACATCAGATAATTGTTATATTAGAAAAATTGTTCTAATTGTGATTCAGATAAATTAATGATGACGAAGCTAAATTTATTAATGTTATAAATTATATTTAATTAGCCTAATTGAAAATTAAAATTGGTTGAACGATTGAACTAAAATTAATTTACTACAAGAAAAACATTTGAAAACAATATTTGTCAAATTATTCACTTTATTACTATAGCCGAATGATTTCCAGAAAGAATTACAATGAGTTGTTAGTATTGAACTCCTTTGAGATCAAAATAATGTAGACCCAGGAAACAAAAATCCATTCACTTGCATTTGAATGGATTTTGAGCTTTTATGATTTGTGTATTTGTCACTGGAATTACAGATAGCCGTCTATAGGTTAGAGTTAGTTTTGAATAGGAAATAAACTTTTTTAATTGACCACGTTTATTAAAGAATAGTTCAATGGGCAACTTTAAGAAAATCCTGGCATACATGTAATCCACTTTTATTTATAGATTATTTATTTTCAGACATTTTTAAATTTATTTTGTTGAACATGTTTTTCACATATTTGCATCACACCACTTTAGAATGTTAAAATTTTATTTATATATTGTATACATATAGTGCGCACTGAATAAGTTTAATGACACTGAAGCTTAATTCAGTGTAAATTTTATGATTTCTGTACTGGATAATCTTCTAAAGCCAGTGTAAAAAGAGAATTACTACTAAATAATCATTGAATTTATAAATAAATTGTTGCATCAATCACAATATATTACAATATTTTCTAATTTTAATTTCTTTAATTTTTGATTAATTAGCATGGTCCTATTCAAATTTATAACTTCATATTTCTTATTCGAAACAATTAATTCTTTAAAATTTTAATCTGCATATTACACTCAGTTGAACTCAACCCGGGGTAACCAACAATTGGCAGATTCACGCTGATTGAAAATTTCTATGTGCACATCGTATTTTTACCATTGGATGTGATCTTTTAAAAACTCCATTTCATATTGAATCTCAACCCATTCATATGCACATTAATGAACAGTAGAATACTCATCGGCATTATTTCAGGTTTGTCAGTCTCATTTAATTCCATTCAATCAGCATTATGACGAATGTGAAATGACAGATTTAAAGCACCGCCCTCAGGTGACCGATTTAAAAAACGGCCAACCGATTAAATTTTCATTCTTTTAATTTGATAGTGACAGATATCCAATTCAAATCGACTCGCTTTCTAGCGTTCTTTTTTCCTGGGGAATTTTAAGAATAAACAAAAATTTCGATGAAAAAAGTTTTCTTTAGATGTAACGAATCATAAATGTAAAAAATTCATCTTAAAAAGTATTTGGCACATTTTTATCCTATATTTATCCAGAAAAAATTATGTGGGCAACGCTTCCTGAGTACACATTTAAAGGAAATATAACTTACTCTAAATTAACCGGTACCGGGCCAATGTAATCCGCCAGATCGAAATGGAATGGGTTCCCGGGGAAGTTGTCCGGATAGAGTTGGACATCTTGAGCTCTACCATATTCGATGTTTACATAGAAAAACACAGAAATTTTCCATTAAAAATTCCAGGTGTTCTGTTGAGAGTTCTGTTCCTCCCCGAAGAGTTATACAGTCCTATACCGTTTTTCGATACCTAAGTCAATTCCTAAGGCGATACCATAAGTCCTATACCGTTTCTTCATACGAATATTATGAATCGAAACTAAATTTATGTATCACGAGTACATACTTACTATCTTTCGCTAAAAGATTATCATGGCGCAAGCTAAACTTTCGGAACGAGAGAGGATATCTGTATTAATGTTGCGTGGTTGGGGAGGTCGAGTTCGAGTCCGGGTAATACTTATCCAGCTTGGCCTTGGTCTCGAATATCGTTTTCTTGCGAAGATAGTAGAGTTTGATCAAAACTCGAAACTCAGATTTTTCCATATTAAAAAAAACTCGAAGGTTAGTCGCTTCTCAGTGCTGTAACTTGTAAATGCGTGAACAAAAATGGCTGAAGTTTTGACAGGCGTCATTTGAAGGATCAAGCTCGACGAAAATGGTTCACATTAGTGAATACTAATGCCATCTCTTAGAATTTTCAGGTACTTATCAGACTGCCTAGTACGTCGTAGCGTTTCGATCCATGCGGAACGAACTATTTTTTCATTGACAAGAGATTCATGCCGGTTACGAAACCTGACATTTTAAAGGATGACTGGATACAATTTTAATTGCCAGAATTTTTTCTTTATATCATTGGAAGAAAGTGAAAAACATATTCCGGAAAATTGGGTAATAATTGCAGTAAGAATGAAAACGTTGAATTCCATTCAAAAGTGTAGCTTTGAGGACAACTTGACACCTACTCCCTCAATCTGTAATAGGTACTTTATCTAAACAGCTCATTTTAAAATGTTATTAATTTCGAATAATAAGCTTTACTAAATGAATTCACAGTTTGCTAGTTAGCAATGTGAGAAAAGCTTACTAGAGCAATTACTGACTTCTTTCGATAAAATTATCGTTTTTATCTTTTACACTTACTTGAATGTCAAATTATTAACTTTTTAATCAATTAAATAAATAGTTGGGTTTAAAAAATGATTGTAAGTATTCTATCCATATATAAACGGACAAAATTGTTAAAATGTATATTTTTGAGAGATGTACAGCATCCTTGGATCACAGATTTCCACACCTTCATATTCCGTAATTATTACTTTGCGAGTTTACAAGTTCGAATCCGGGTTTCGGGCAAATATTTAAATTAAAAAGAAGCAGCAAATTCTGGTAATTAATCCATTTACTGTTATTAGAGTTAGGTCTTCTTAATCTTTATACAGTTTCCACATAAATTGTTATATGGATGACAAATGATACTTAAAACATTTCTGTCAAAATTATTATGTTTTTTGAAGCGCTATTATATAACACACACACTCACATACATATGCACACATATTCCAAATGTGGTTCATCAATGATAATTAATGAACCTTAAATTAACAGGACAATGTATTTCTTAACGTTTTCAAGGTGACACAACTATTTCGAATATCGTACACTTGTACAAATTTCAAAATTGCGGCTTTAAAATGGATTCCCGTTTTCCATTATTTTGCCATGCTAATAAATCCCCTTAAACGTTACGAAGTACCGAAGAAAAGGATAAAGTAAGAGTGCCTGTTCGCTCTGTGGCTCGAGTGAGAACGATAGAAAGGATTGAGGAAGCTATGGAAGAAGTTCGTATGATGAGGATATGGTTCGGGCAACCACATCTTCGGGAACAAAAACTCGCTGTAAGCTTCATTTGATTTTAAATTCATAATTACATACAGAGTGTCTAAAAAGTCCCAGGACGGTTGGATATTACCTCAGGTAAAATATTTTTCAAAAAAGTGAAGGTCATTCCTGAAGTAAATTTCAACGAGCAATTCAATGGTGACCTTCATTTTGACCTTTAAGTTGACCTTCATTGATTTTTGAAGGTCAAATTTGTTTTTTGAGATGGAAACCCCCTTTTTATACATCTGCAATCGATAGAGCGGAAAATTCTACGGTCACGTACGTACCCAAGTCATAGGGCCATTGTAACGTTCAATGTCAGTTAGAGGTTATTTGAAATTAACAAAGTTTTCCAAGAGGTCAGTGCAATTCCTAAAGTTAATTTCAACGAGAAATTCATTGGTCAGCTCTGAATTGATATTGGTAACAGCGTTTTGAATATTGTAAAATCATAAGGAAATTTTTCATTAAAAGTTCCAGGTGTTCTGGTGAGAGTTATGTTCCTCTCCGAAGAATTATACAGTCCCATACCGTTTTTCGATGCTTAAGTCAACACCTAAGGCGATACCATAAGTCCTATACTGTTTTTCCATACGAATATTACGAATCGAAACTAAATTTACGTATCACGAGTACATACTTACTATCTTTCGCTAAAAGATTATTATGGCGCAAACTAAACTTTCGGAACGAGAGAGGGTATCTGTATTAATGTTGCGTGGTTGGAGAGTTCGAGTTCGATCTTATGATCAAGTTCGTTTGCTTTTTTAATCGCACTTTTCGTAATGGAGAAGGGTTAAATTCTGCCTCAAAATCAACATTTGAAAGAACTGGAAGGCGCTTTATGAATCATGGATCTATCAAGGACCTTCAGAGAACTGGTCGGTCAAAATCTGCAGATTTTGATTGAGGGACAGATTGAGTCCTCAATCTGTCCTTAAAAAGTCCCAGGACGGTTGGATATTACGTCAAGTAAAATATTTTTCAAAAAAGTGAAGGGACAGATTGAGTCCTCAATCTGTTCTTAAAAAGTCCCAGGACGGTTGGATATTACCTCAGGTAAAATATTTTTCAAAAAAGTGAAGGTCATTCCTGAAGTAAATTTCCATACTAGGACATATTGAGGGAATAGGTGTCAAGTTGTCCTCAAAGCTACACTTTCGAATGGAATTCAACGTTTCCATTCTTACTGCAATTATTACCCAATTTTCCGGAATATGTTTTTCACTTTCTTCCAATGATATAAAGAAAAAAAATTCTGGCAATTAAGATTGTATCCAGTCATCCTTTAAAATGTCAGGTTTCGTAACCGGCATGAATCTCTTGTCAATGAAAAAATAGTTCGTTCCGCATGGATCGAAACGCTACGACGTATAGTATCTGGCTATACTGTCGTGCACACTTTAAAATTTCTATTATTACTGCAAATATTAACCGATTTTCATCAATCTTGTTTTCACTCTATTCCAATTATATTAACAGCTAATTATACTAATTAAAATTGAATCAATTCATGCTTTCATACTTACTTTAGGTATTTGTAACTGACCTGCATCTCATAACAATCTAAGGGTCATGATTTACGAGCATCTGACGCGCCATTTGATGGGCTCCAGCGTGCCTGCCTCTTGAGTTTCAGGAGGGTCGATGAAAATGCTGCGAGTGTCCACATTGAGTGTCACTGAAGAATTTCTCTATTGTTCTCTCCTGTTTTATTATTAAACAAAATATAAACATTTGATCCAAAAACCCGCGCTAGTTAGCAAAATAGACCAACATCTGGATGTCGTATGCAAAAAAGCAGGGAAAATATTAAAAATTGCGGCTTTAAAATAGAATCCCGTTTTCCATTATTTTGCCATGCTAATAAATCCTCTTAAGGGCCTGTTTTTTACTGATTACATTTTCCCTTTCTCAGTCAACTCAGACCCTTGGGACCACTAAAAATGGAAGGGACATCCCACGTCGGAATGGACCAATTAAAGCATTTCCGTTTGTTTTATTTTTCTGCTTTGTATATCTTATATTCGATTTTAATCATTCTCAAAGTATATCTGACGAGTGATGGAATGGTCATATAATGTTTTTACTGTATTCATTGAATTCAAAAATGTTGTCTGTTTTGGCATATCTCGTTTCATTTCTTCTTTATTCATAATGTGTCCTCTAAGGGTTTACATGACATCCATTCCTTACAATCTTTCCGCTTATATCTATATTTTTTAAAAATCTTATCCTTTCTATATATACAATTATTTACAACTATTTACATACAGTCTTATATCTAGTTCCTTATCTCTATTTCCTGCGATAGCGGAATTAAAGACTTATTAGCAAACGAGTGAGCGAGCTAAGAAAGCGAGAGTGCAAGCGAGAGAGAGAGAGAGAGAGCATGTGGTCCCCAAACGGATCTTAGTCTACTTAACTTTTACCTTACCATTATTTATCATCTTTACGCTTCTGATCTAAGCGACTTTCGTTTCCTTTTTCTTTCACTTTTTTATACCTGCATTTGCCTTTTTGCACATGCATTCTTTCATTCTCTCTCATTCGCTCCTCCAGCACCCTCCAACTCCTTCATCATTCTTCTCCTAATCCCTCCTCCGCTAGAATTTTAACCACATTCTCTTGCCAGCTTCCTTCATCTTCCATTTATCTCCTACATCCTTCCCATACATGCTTCCATGTTTCCTTCTCCCATTCACATATTCTACACTCTCTGTTTTCCTGTTTTTCCCAGTACATCCCCTCCCTTACCTCGTTTCCCAATCTAAATCTTGCTATTCTGGTCCACTTTCTCTCTCCTCATCCCTTTTCTGAATACTTTGGCACTCCTTCCTTTTTTATCATCTTATACCATTTATTGTATTTTGATTCATCAATCATCCCCCATCTTCCTATTAATTGTCTTTCCCAATCCCTTTTTTCCAATTCTTCATAGATTACTTTAGTCCCGTCTTCTATTTCTCTATCATTAAAGAAGTCACTCCTTTCTTCTTCCAATCTCGTTAATTCGATCGCTCTCCCTCTCCTATCTTCTACCTCCATCAAACACTTTCTCGCCAACTCCCCTTCCTTTCCCTCCCTCAGCATCGTCTAAAATTTTCATGCCCTCTTTCCCGCTCTAATACTTAACTTATCGCTTTGCGCTTCTTATCTCACCATATATCCAGGCGTCCTCAAGTCTGACCCTAGTGTCTACCTTATATACCTTCCTTGTAAACTCTAAATATCTTTTCTTTCTTTCCATCCCCATATCTCTCCACCATAACCTAATGCCGGCCATACCAGCGTATCAAATAACCACATTCTCCTTCGCCAATTTTTTAACCTTCTTTTTCCTATTTCCCATATCTTTCTCATTACCCCTGCTGCTTTTTTATCCTTTCTCTTATATGAGCTGTATGATCTCTATTCGTTTTCAGGATATATCCCAAATATTTATACTCTTTTACTTCTTATCACTTTATTCCCTTCCATCTCCCTGTCCATTCTTTCTTCCCTTCCCCTCCTTTTCTAAACCTCATTATGTTTGTCTTTTCTACATTTACATTCAGCTTGTTCCCATCTAAGTATTTCTCTAATCCTGTAATTAATCCCGCCATTTAAGTCAACGAACATTGATATCATTGCCCCTTTTTCCCTTTTGATTCGCTTATTTACTAGGTAGTTCAGAACATATATGTTATCCATTACCCCCACTCCTTTTCTAAACCCTGTCTGATTCGGTGCCTCGATTTTTTTTTCTTTAACTTCGATCTTCAATCTCTCCAACAAAATAGTCGTCACCCCCTATAATCTTCAACCTCCTCTCCTTTTTCTTTCTTTACTATTGGTATAACTACTCCTTCTTTTCATAACTCTGGCCACACCTCTCCTCTCCATACTCTATTACACATTATCCATGTCCATTCTTCTAGTTCCTACCCTACATTTTCCATACTTCATTTGGAATCTCATCTATACCAGGTGCCTTTGGATCCTTCATTATTCCTAAAACCTCAACTATTTCTTCCCTTCATATTTCCTCTTCCTCATCTCTTTCTCTACCATATTTTCCTCCCTTTATAACTTTTCTCTCTACTCCTCCTATCAAATCAAAAAAAAAATCTTCCATTCTACCATTTCAATATCTTGATTTACCTTTTTTCTTCTTTTTCTTTCTCTATTTACTACCTGCCATACCTCTTCTTCAGTCCTAGCCTTCTCCGCCTCTTCCTCATACATTTTATTCTCTTCCTCTTTCATTTGACAACACAACTGAGTATACTCTTTCTTTTTTTCCTATATTCTTCCCCATTACTTTTTTCTTTCCTCTACTTTCTTGATTCCCTTCTGACCTCCTTTTTTTCTCTTTACAGTCCTTATCTCACCCACTTCTATTGCCCCCTTTACTAACTTCATTTTTGTTTGTGCACCTTCTCTCTAAACTGTTCTTTTCCTTTCCTTGACCAATCCCCCTTTCCTTCACTTTTTACATTTGCTCCCCTTTTATTCATATTGCTATTGCTTTTCTGTTCCTCTAATGTAGATTCTGAATTTCTAACCTTCTTGTAGATAATTTTAATATGTTATAAATTTTAGATTTCGATTTTTAATCCCTTTCAGCTGGTCTACTTGGTAGCCTAGTCGCATTAGCATAGGCGCACCGATTTCCACCAACACTATAGTATACTACTATATACTACTTTCATAGTTAATAGCCTAAACTATAATAATTCCGAATCTACGGGTTTCGATGATTTCAGATATATAACTTTTTGTTTTAAATGCTTAAAATTAGAATTAATACAACGTTTCTCGTAAATGGAATGGGATACGCCAAAAAAAGACAACATTTTTGGCTTAAAAGGACTCCATGGTTCGTAACCAGGCTAATTGATGGTAGAGGATGAAGGAGAAATAGCGGGATTAATTACAGGATTAGAGAAATGCTTAGATGGAAAAAAGTTGCATTTCACTGTAGAAAAGACAAAGATATTGAGATTTAGAAAGGGGGAGGAAGAAAGAATGGAAAGGGAGATGGAAGGGAATAAAGTTAGAATAAGTGAAAGAGTTTAAATATTTGAAATATATCCTGCAAATGAATGGAGATCATACAGCTCATATAAGAGAAAGGATAAAAAAAAGCTGCAGGGGTAACGAATGAGATATGGGGAATATGAAAAAGAAGGTTTAAAAATTTTGAAAAGGAGAATGTGATTATTTGAGACGCTGGTATGACCATTAGTTTGTTATAGAGCAGAGATATGGGGATGGAAAGAAAGAAAAGAAATTAAGAGTTTACAAGAAAGGTATATAAAATGGTCACTAGGGGCAGGCTGGAGGACGCCAGGATATATGGTGAGAGAAGATGCGCAAAGGGATAAGTTAAGTATTAGAGCGGGAAAGAGGGCATGGAAATTTTAGAAGAAGTTGAGGGAATTGAAAAAAAGGGATAGGGAAAGACAATTAATAGGAAGATGGGGGATGATTGATTAATCAAAATACAATAAATGGTATAAGATTATGAAGAAGGAATGAGTGCCAAAGTATTTAGAAAAGGGATGGGGAGAGGGAAGGTGGACCAGAATAGCAAGATTTAAATTGGGAAACGAGGTAAGGGAGGGGATGTACTGGGAAAAAGAAGAGAACAGAAAGTGTAGAATATGTGAATGGGAGGAGGAAACATGGGAGCATGTATGAGAAGGATGTAGGAGAAGAATGGAAGAAATGGAAGCTAGCAAGAGAATGTGGTTAAGATTCTAGGGGAGGTTGGGTTAGAAGAAGAATGGATGAAGGAGTTGGAGGGTGCTAGAGGAGCGAATGAGAGAGAATAAAAGAATGCATGTGAAAAAAAGGCAAATGGCGGTATAAAAAAGTAAAAGAAAAAGGAAACGGAAGTCGCTTAGATTAGAAGCGTAAAGATTGTAAGTAATGGTAAGGTAAAAGTTAAGTAGACTAAAGTGCGTTTGCGTTCTCATGCTCTCTCTCTCTCGCTTACACTTTCGCTTGCTCGCTCACTCGTTTGCTAATAAGTCCTAAATTGCGCTATCGCAGGAAATAGAGGTAAGGAACTAGATATAAGACTTGTGTAAATAGTTGTAAATAATTGTATATAAAGAAAGGAGAAGATTAACATATCTATATAGATATAAGCGAAAAGATTGTAAGGAATAAAGAAGACTTCGGAGGTATTCTATTTATATCTGGATCCCCATTTGAAAGAAATGAAAGAAATTGGCGAATTTAATGTTCCGCGTGATTCTTTACTTCATGCATGAGTCGATTTTGAGGTTATATTTTTCAGGTGTATATAGTATGAATATTATTACTATTATACATATTATTAATGTAAATGTTAAATTTTCGAATAAAAAGATGAATTTTCTTGTAGTTAAAATAAATTATTTTTTAAACAAGACCACAAAAACCACAAAAATTGAAAAAAATAGTTAAAATTGTTTGAATTTTTTTAAATTATTGAAAATAATTGAAAATTCCTTGAAATGTTTTAAAACATCCTAAAATATTTTTAAAAACCTTACAAATCTCTTGAAATTTTGCAAAGTTCTTGAAAATTCCTTGCAATTTTGAAAATACCCTAAAATATTTTAAATTCTTTAAAATCTCATACTAAATTCTTTAAATCAATTGAAAATTCCTTAGAATCTAGTGAAATATCCTAAGATGTATCAAATCCTTTAAAATCTCATATTAAATTACTGTAATCAATTGAAAATTCCTTGGAACCTTTTAAAATACTCTCAAGTATTTCGAAACCTTCAAAATCTTTTCAAACACCTAGACACCTTTTAAAGATTTCTAAAGTACATGGAATTTTTTAAAATAACTCTGCTAAAATTGTTAAAATTCTTTGAAATTCCTTGAAATTATAAATATAAATTGAAAATAGCTTTACATCTTTTAAAACATTCACAAGTATTTAGAATCCTTAAAAATCTTATGAAATTTCTTGAAATTTTTTAAAGCTCTTGAAAATTCCTTGGAATCTTTAAAATTGTATCAAATTTTTCAAATCCTGCAAAATCTTTTGAAATGCCTAGGACTTTTTTTTAGAATTTCTAAATTACTTTGGAATTTAAAAAAATAAGCCTTCTAAAAAATTTTTAATTCTTTGAAATTCTTGTGAATTATACAAATAAATCGAAAATTCCTAAACATCTTTTAAAACATCATCAAATATTTAAAATCCTTACAAATCTTCTGAAATCTCTTGAAATTTTGTAAAGCTTCAGATTGAAATTTAAAAAAGAGAAAAGTTTCAAAACTTTAAATATTAAAATGTTTGTAGATTAGAGTTCTGAAAATGGAATCAATAAAAATTTAAAGATGGGATTCAAGTCTTCAAATTTAGAATTGCAAACTTGAAAGTTTATTTATAAAAAATTAATAATCGTAAATAAGTTGAATGCGTTCAAAATTTATGTGTATGTTTTTCAATTAGACAATCGCTAAATGAAATTATTTCAGACTGAAATTTAGACAACATAAAAATTTTAAAACATTAAAAAATTATCTGTTTGTAGATTAGTTAAACTATTAAATTAAAGTTTTAATAGAAATTACTCGAGTTAAAGTTTAACTATTTCTAAAACAAATTTTTTATATAATTGTAAAATTACATATATATATTTTTTTTTTAGGGTTACAGAATTTGAAGTATTTCATGGTATTTTTAAAATTTTAAGATATTTTCAAGAGCTTTAAAAAAATTCAAGAGATTTTAAAAGGTTTATAAGGATTTTAAATATTTGAGGAAGTTTAAAAAGATGCCAAAGAATTTTCAATTGATTACAGTAATTTAATATGAGATTTTAAAGGATTTGATATATTTTAGGTTTTTTAAATAGATTTCAAGAAATTTTTAACTGATTTCAATTATTTAGAATGAGATTTTAAAGGATTTGAAATATTTTAGGGTATTTTTAAATATGCAATGAATTTTAAAGAGCTTTCACAAATTTCAAGAGATTTTAAAAGATTTAAACTTTTTTAGGATATTTTAAAACATTCCAAGGAATTTTCCATTAATTTCAACAATTGAAGCGAAAACTAATTGTTTTAGTTGAAAGTTTAACTATTTCTATTAAAAGTTAGTCAACTATTAATTAAAATTAATGTTATATTTTATAATTATAATATTAACATTAATAATATGTATAATAGAAATAATATTCATACTATATACACCTGAAAAACATAACCTCAAAATCGATTCATGCTTGAAATGAAGAATCACGTGAAACATTAACTTCACCAATTTCTCCCATTTATTTCAAGTGGGTATCGAGATATAAATAGAAGACCACCGAAATCTTCCGAAGCTTTCAGATCGGCAATCATCGCACAGCAGAAAACCGAAATCGAATCGTGCATTTTCGGCTTACACGCGAACTCACAGTAGTAATCATGCACCTTCTGTTTTGCGAATGCGAACCATGGAGTAAGCAGTAGCAGGTGCAATTAGAAAGGGAGACATTAGAAAGAGATAGAAGAGGCAGTGCAGAGCAAAGTAGTGTTACAATTTGATCAATTATAAATTCAGATTTGAAGTACAGAGTAAAGTAGTGTCAGAATATGACAAATTTTAAATTCAGTCTTGAAGCATTTAAAAACATGGATGAGAACAATAAATAAATTATCTATTTATTAACCTAAATATTTTCAACAAGCAAATTGCACATTTTCTTTCATTCACAGTCCATTTATGTTAAAATTCTATTTCTTCTTCATACTATTAGAGGAAAATACGCCAATAAAAGTAAGATGCTGGCAACTTAATTGACTCATGACAAGTGGTTTACTGCCTTAATTTTTTAAGCAATATAAACATTCTTTTCCATATCAATATTTTATTCGTTAACTAAGGCATCTGTTACAAGCACTTTAAGTCTGCATTTAAAATTGATCATATTCTAACACTCTTTGCTTTGCACTTCAACTCTGAATTTATAATTGATCATATTCTAACACTACTTTGCTCTGCACTGCCTCTTCTATCTCTTTCTAATGTCTCCCTTTCTAATTGCACCTGCTACTGCTTGCTTCATGGTTCGCATCCATGTTCGCGGTAGCTAGTGAATCTTGAAGAAGACTGTACTGTCGGGACTCGACTTGGACAGAACAATAGGCCAGTGATCCCAGATCTGAAACGATATGCGGTCCAATCCTATGACAGGGCTATGTCCGTGTGAATATAGTAGGAGACGCTGTAAATGACTGAGTTGCGCGCGCAACCCATTTCTCCTCTTCTGAATTTGAAAACTCGAAGGTGCACGATTGCCGGTCGGAGCACTTCGGCGATTCTATTTATATATCTATCTGCTAACTGCTTTGAAATAAATTCAGGAGATTGGGATTTTAATATTTTTAGATTTCAATGTTGACGATTCTCATGATTTTAATAGATCGCGCGCCTCTTGATATGCGTATATTTTGAGGTTTAGTTATTTTATGTATAACATATAAATTATATAAATATTAA
>NC_046664.1:130584520-130587921 GCF_010883055.1 Belonocnema kinseyi | reverse complement strand
TAATGATAATATTATAATTATGTTATATTATAATAGTCTTAGTTATATCTTATTCCGCATTTGAAAGAAATTAAAGAAATTGGCGAATTTGGAATTCAGCTCGTTTGGATAAAAACTGAATTATTTGATTGAAAAATTAATTATTTTGTTGAAAATAGAACTATTTTGTAAAAAAAAATCCTCTTTTCTATCAGAAGTCAACTACTTTTTAAAAATTCTTATTTTTTTTTATTAGAAGGTTCATCTCTTTCGTTGAAAATACATTTTTGAAACTGACAATTAATCAATACCATTTTTGGTTAAGAAATCATGTGTTTTGTTAGAAGGTCGTCTTTCTTTGCAGAAATCAAATTGTTTTATAGAAAATTTAGATTTTTTGATTAAAAATTACATTTTTCGGTTGAATTAAAACTATAAATATTTTTTGTTTGTAAGTCGTTCTGTTGTAAATGCAACTATATTGTTAAAAATTGAAAACATAATTTTTGGGTGGAAATACTCTTTTTGTTTTTAAAATTAAATAATTTCCTTGAAAGTTCATGTGTTTTGTTGGAAATTGACCCTCTTTAGTAAAAATTTAATCTTTTTGGTTGAAAATGTATCATTTTTGGTCAAAAATGCAATTGTTTGATTTAAAATTAATTTTTTTTGGTAAAAATTATTTATCTTTAACTGAAAATTTAACTATTATATGAGAGATTAAAAATTAATCGTATACATTGGTTAAGTTGGTAAATCGTTTTTTTTATAGAACATTAATCTTCTTGGTCAAAAATTCGCCTTTTTCCTTGAAAATTTAACAATTTTGTTGAAAATTTGTTTTTTTTCTTGTTCAATTCAATTTTGTAGCACAGTTTTTATCTGGAAATTGTATTATTCCATTTTTGTGAAAAAAATTTCTGTTTGGGTGAGTTCAACAGTTTTTAATAAAAAAAATGTAAACCTATTTTTGTTGAAGATTCATCATTTTAAATGAAAATTCATCTCCTTCGTTAAAAATTTAATGATTTGGTTGAAACTTCGTTTTTTTTAGTTGAAAATAAAACTGTTTTGTTACACCGTTCGATTTTCAAAATTGTAAATTCGTAAATAAGACTTTCGAGTTTGGATTTATAAATAAAAATGTAAAAATGAATAATATAAAGCGTCTTAAAATAAACGAATTCAATTTATAATTTAAAAAGTTTCCAATCAAAAAGAATTGTAATTAATCCATTTTTATTGATCAAAATGATTCAGTCTTTAACATTAAAAAATTGATTTATCTATTCTTCAATTCAAATCCTTGAAAGTAAGTTTATGCTTTTTAACCAGAAGTCCTTGAACTATTCCGCTTAAAAATAAGTTCACACTGTTTTGTAAAAAAATCATCTTTTTGGCTTTGAAATTCAACAATTTAAAAAAAATCCTTATTGACTGAAAAGTCAACTCTTGTGTAAAATTAATATCTTTTTGGATCAGTTCAAAAGTTTTTAATTAAAAATTCAAACTTTTTCTTTGAAGATTTATCATTTTAGTTGAAAATGTAATTATTTTGTTGGAATTTTAAAAAGTTTTTAGTAAATAAATTAATTTAATCGTTCAATTTTTAATGTTACGGACTGAAATTTTTTTGAATTATTATCATTTTGAACCTTAAAAATAATAGCGTAATTTGTATTTTTTAACCAGAAATCAATAAATGTTAAAGTCATAAAAATTTTAAAATGGTAATTTCGTATTTTAAAATAATTTAATTTAAAAAATTGTAAAATTGAAAGGTGTTAAAAGTTTGTGTTTTATACGTATGAATTATTGAGAGTTTAAATGAAATATTTCTGAATTAAAACTTTGTCAAGCTTCACTTTTAAACATTTTAAATGCAAAAGATTTCCACCTCAAAAAAATAATTTTCAGATTTAAAATTTTGAATTTTCAAATTTCAGCCTGAATTTTGAATTGGAACAGGAAATTTTTTAAAGCAATTGTATGTATTTCTGAACTGGATCCGAGATTTTTTGCAAAAAAAATATAATTCGTATCTGGGACAAGCCATTATAAACAACTATTAAAAACTATACAAATTTGAACAGAGTGGTTCGAAATAGAAAAGCTTGAATTGTTATAATTGTAATAAGCTAAATTTTAAGTTTGAACGCTACAATTTTAATTTAGAATAATATTCAAATTTAATTTAAAACTTGTAATTATTTGAAATAATTTGAAACACAATGTAGATTTTTACAGGTTTAACAAAAAGATTTTGAGAATTGTAAAATATTTAAAAAGAATAACAAAAATTGTTGTGATTGCTAAGAAAATTGAAAATGATTTTTTAGTTTGAAAAATTAATTTTAAGTGAGTATTTGAAAAGATTTTAAAAATTAAAAAAAAGGAATCAGGACGATTTTAAGGCAATTTTTTTATTTTGCAGTTTCTTTAATTTTAGAAAAAAAATCTAATTAACACAATAAATCAATTTTCAACCCAAAAGTGTACTTTTCAACAAAATAAATTAATTTTCTATCAAATAATTTGTGTTTTAACTAATACAATGTACAGGATAAAGTATCAACCAAAAATGGAATAGTACAATTTCCAGATAAAAACTGTGCTATAAAATTGAATTGAACAAGAAAAACAACGAATTTTCAACAAAATTGTTAAATTTTCAAGGGAAAAGGTGAATTTTTGACCAAGAAGATTAATGTTCTATTAAAAAAAAACGATTTTCCAACTTACCCAATATATACGATTAATTTTTAATCAATCATATAATAGTTACATTTTCAGATAAAGATAAATAATTTTTACGAAAAAAAAAAATTAATTTTAAATCAAACAATTGCATTTTTGACCAAAAATGATACATTTTCTAGCAAAAAGATTAAATTTCTACTAAACAAGGTCAATTTCCAACAAAATACATGAACTTTCAACGAAATTGTTTAATTTTAAAAACAAAAAGAGTATTTCCACCCAAAAATTATGGTTTTAATTTTTAACAATATAGTTGCATTTACAACAGAACGACTTACAACAAAAAATATTTGTAGTTGATAATTCAACCGAAAAATGTAATTTTTAATCAAAAAGTAAAAATTTTCCATAAAACAATTTAATTTCTAAAAAGAAAGACGACTTTTTAACAAAACATATGATTTCTTAACCAAAAATTGTATTGATTGTCAGTTTCAAAAATGTATTTTCAACGAAAGAGATGAACCTTCAAGTAAAAAAAATAAAATTTTTAAGAAAGTAGTCGACTTTTGATAGAAAAGAGTTTTTTTTACAAAATAGTTTTATTTTCAACAAAATAATTAATTTTTCAATCAAATAATTAAGTTTTTATCCAAACGAGCTGAATTCCAAAATCGCCAATTTCTTTCATTTCTTTCAAATGCGGATTGAGATATAAATAA
>NC_046664.1:130583034-130584420 GCF_010883055.1 Belonocnema kinseyi | reverse complement strand
ACGAAGACTCAGAAAATATAAATAGCTTCAAGGAGTTATGTGTTGCCCTCATAACACCTGATAAAGAATGCCCACCCATCACTACCGAGGAGGTGAAACAAGCATTAAGTGGGATGAAGAACTATTCCGCACCGGGACCAGATTGTATCAAAACCTTTTGGTGGAAGAAGTTTTCTTCAACCCATCAGCATTTGGCCCGTATTTTCACCTCATATTTGAAGTCGGAAGAGCCAATTCCAGAGTGGTTGGTGGAAGGGCGCACAAAACTCCTGCCGAAAATAGACAACTTAGCTGACCCGAAGAACTACAGGCCAATAACTTGCCTGAACACGCTTTATAAGATATTCACAGCTATCCTAAATGAATAGGATTTTTCGGGCAATTGAACCTGTGTGGCAAGAAATGTATGAACAACGAGGCTCACAGAAAGGCGTAGCCGGATGTCGGGAGAACCTGCTCATCGATAGATGTGTCTGCAAAGATGCAGCATTCTACCAGCGTGACCTATCGATTGCCTGGATTGATTATCGGAAAGCTTTCGATTCTACATCCCTTAGACTTATCATCTGTCTTTTGGAAATCTTAAAGGTTTATCCGCAAATAGTTGGGTGTATAGAGAGATTGATGCCGCTTTGGAAAACCAGATTTACTATCTCATCTGGCAAAAATCGTGTGACAACTCACAAGGTCACGTTTCAGAGAGGTGTCTTTCAGGGCGACACCATGAGCCCACTCCTCTTTTGCCATACATTATTGCCACTATCTCTACCACTGCGCCATTCCGACGTGTACTTGTGCGGCAAACTTGCAGATCAAAAGTACAAGGTCACTCATGTATTTTACATGGACGATCTTAAGATCTATGCTAAAAACAGAGAGCAACTGCATCTAGCTCTGGGGATTGTCGAACGATATACTAAGGAAATTGGAATGGAATTTGGGTTAGACAAATGCGCTCAGGTTTATTTGAAGCGAGGGAAACTTAATGGCATCCCTGAAGATCCTGAGCTCGTTGATAGAAGCGCTATACGACACCTTTGCGCTAGAGAGACTTATACATACCTGGGCCTGCCACAGAGCCGCATTCAGGATGTGACATCTATAAAGGATACTCTCCAAAGCAGATACAAATGTCTCATCCGACAGATTTGGTCTTCCGAACTGTCGGCGAGGAACAAAGTATCTGCAACGAACATCCTTGCCGTCCCGGTACTACTCTATACATTTGGAGTAGTTCCATGGACGAAGAACGAGCTCAGATCTCTTGATATCGGGACAAAAAATGTTATGCACATGAACAAAAGCATGCATCTTAAGTCTTCCGTTCCGCGACTGTACATCTCACGCCGTCAAGGGGTTCGCGGAATATTGAGTCTTGAATGTCTT
>NC_046664.1:130569531-130582934 GCF_010883055.1 Belonocnema kinseyi | reverse complement strand
ACATCATAGCCAAGGAGAATGAAAAGAAAGAGAGGTATCGAGACCTTATAAGGGAGTTGCAACGATTGTACCCGGAATATTCTGTTAAACTGATCGTCCTCACCATCGACGCTCTTGGAGGTGCCAAGCTTTCACTTGCTAATAGCCTAAAAAGCATCCCTGCATGTCAACAATATGCTAGAACACTTGCGGGAAAAATGCAGAAGGCGGTTGTCCTTGGGTCACTCCGTGTTCTTAGGGTGCACGAGGCTTTTGCTGGATCGTCGTATTGATTCCTTTACAGAAATGGGTTGCGCGCGCAACTCAGTCATTTTCAGCGTCTCCTACTATATTCACACGGACATAGCCCTGCCATAGTATTGGACCACATCTCGTTTCAGATCTTTTAAAATAAAATGTTTGATTAAAATAATTGATTTTACAAGATGCTCCTGAATCCGTTCAAAATTAAAGAATTAATAGACATTAGTTTATATAATTATTTTCAATTATGACTTCAAATATTATTTCAGTCTAAAAAAATTTATTTTTAACCCATTCAATTTGAAATTCATTTATTAAAAAAAGAAAATCTCGTTAATTATCAGCAATAATTGACCGTTCATTTCAAACAATCCATTACAAACAACTGTTAAAAACTATACAAATTTGAACAGAATGGTTCAAAATAGAAAGCCTTGAATTGTTAAATTTGTAAGTAGCTAAATTTTAAGTTTGAACGCTGCAATTACAATTAAAAAAATATTCAAAATTAATTTAAAACTTGAAATTATTTCAAATAATTTGAAACACGATGTAGATTTTTGCATATTAAAAAAAAATTAAGCTTTTTGAGAATTTAAAAATATTTCAAAAGAATAACAAAAATTGTTGTGATTGCTAAGAAAATTGAAAATAATTTTTTATTTCAAAAAATTAATTTTAAGTGAGTATTTACGACTTATTTACGATATCGTAAAGACACCTTAACGACATTGACATAGGATGTCGTAAAGTTCTCATAAAGATGTCGTAAAGACGTCGCTAAATTTTGTGCCCATTGGGTAATTATAATATTATCATCAATAATATACGTATATATTTATATATGTATAATAGTATTAATATTTATATAATTTATTATTTATACTTGAAAGAACGTAACTTCAAAATATACACATATAAAGAGGCGCGCGAGGTATTCAAATCATGAGAATCGCCAGCATCGAAATCTAGAAATATTAAAATTTCAATCTCTTTATTTTATTTAAATGCAGATAGAGATATAAATAGAACCCCTGAAGTGTTCTAACCTACAATCGTACACCTTCGAGTTTTCAAATTCAGTAGGGGAGAAATGGGTAGCCCGCGCAACCCAGTCATTTACATCGTCTCCTACTATATTCACACGGACATAGACCTGCGATAGTATTGGACCACGTCTCGTTTCAGATCTGAGATCACTGCAATAGGCTCCTAACGAGCAGGTCAAGGGGCTGGTTACGAACCATGGAGTCCTTTTAAGCCACATTTTTTAATTCAACTCGAAAATTGTATATTAGTATATAAGTTATAATTATAAATAATTATAATGAGAAAACCGTCGCATCAATCTTGAAGGGACCTCTAAAAGAACCTTGAAAAGAACCCAAATCTCTCTATCTCTGAGACTAAATCATTCAAATCGAACCTGCAGATAGTCTTAAACCGGCCAGGCTATTTCGCCTAAGAATACTCTGACATTTCTATCGGTAGGATAAATAATAATATTATGAAATACCAAGTGCTAGTTCTTTTCTAAATAGTCAGCTTTATATCTAGAAAGTATAAAAATTTTCATGGTGGTACTTATTTAGTAAAATTATATTTTAATATTAGCTTCCCTACCATTTTAAAGCCATTAAAACATTTGAAAGAACGACCTGGACCTTTAAATATATCTACTTGAGTGCCTGCGGAGAATTTCTCTGAGCTTCTCTGACCCTAGAGAATCTTTAGAATATACTCAGAGATTTCTATCGATAGGGTTTACGCTCAAAAATTTATTTTATTTATAAATTTTAAATAAATGTTATTCTTTTAACCACATGCTTAAAAGGTAATGCACGTTCTGTACACATTTTAAAAAGATAAGATTTTAAATACATATTTTATAATATATTTTGTTTATAACTAAAAACTATCACAGGCTTAGCAGATTCAGCGCCGACATAACTCATAGAATGCACTCAGATTCATCTGACACAATTATTAGCAATACTTTCTTGGAAAAGTTATTTTCATTTTAAATACTGGACCGGATGCTTATTGTATAGTTAAAATATGTTTTCAATATTAAAATATCGTTGCAAGTTAACAAAAAATGCAGTTTTCTATTCATTAAACTTCATTCATAAATTCTTAGAGAATTTATTTCTCGGTTATATTCTCGGTAATATTCTCATTTTTGTTACCATTCTCAAAGTAATATAACCGACTCAGAACCCCAGGTGAAATGCGATACACTGTAAAAAATTCGTTTTAAAATTGCACTTCAAAGTGTAAATTACACATATAAAAAGTCACTTCAGATGAATTAAAATTACAGGTTAGAAAGCATATTTCCACACGTTGTGTAATTTTCGCGAAAGAGCTTTTTTCGCTCGTTTGTTCGCGTTTTATGAGCGAACGTACATTTTAGTTTGCAAACTTTATAGCTGACTTTAGGCGAAAGCATAAATACGAGTGACTGATTTTAAATTATATATTTTATGCCTTGTAAGCTTGCGTAATTATAAATATATTCTTAATATGATCTTAATATTTAAGTATTTGAGGTTAGGTTGATATTTTGTAGAAATTTTCAACTTTCCGTTGTCTTATTTAACGTCACTTTTTAAATTTTAGTTCAGTTGAGTATTTTACACTTTTGTACAATTGTAGACATCTCTATACTAATTGCATGCCGCTGCGCTTGAGTCCACTTTTTACATACGTTTAGCGTACTAAAATTCCACAACCTTTTTTACAGTGTAACGCTTTGAACGAGACGAGATAGTGGAAAACTCGCAGCTTCCCACACTTCCCTCTATGTATTTACGTCAGCACCATGAAGAATAGACATAAGGAGACCAAACTAGTGGAACTGAAATTGAAGACTTTTCTTTTGCTAGAAGTATGCACACAACACATGTGCAAAATCACACTTACGTATAGTTCAAACCTTTCCGAGCGTGGCGTGCTAACCACACTCAAAATAAATATGGCCGCCGATCTCGAAATCATCATCCTGAAATAAATTGCATATAATATTATACATCAAGACAAAACAGATATTCGCAAATAAAACCATCCCTTCATCGAAATAGCGTTCTGTTTTAAACTTACAAGTTTTTTCTGTATCCGGTGGATTGTTCTATCCGGCATTTATGTTTAAAAGAATGTTTCTAAAAATGTATTTCACAAAGAACATCTAACTGTCTTAGGGTTATCGAAAGCGCTTCTTCCCACTCACTTCTTAGATTCATATCCTGCAATGTAATTAAGTTTGAAACTCAGAAATACGTGTATCTTGCTGTGAATTATTAATTATTTATTTGTTCAAGCGACCTTTGTAACGGTGTTAACCGTTTCGGGAACTAAATATCCAGGGCACAGGGACCCTTTGACTAAATACTCTCTGAACAAGTAAATTCTCTGGCGGGAAAGTTCAAACAGCTTGAAGGAATTTTGAAACAAATAAGAACTGAGCAAATGTTTTAATTAGTTAACCTTGATTATGAATATTAATTCAAAAATAGAATAATTGCGGAAAGAAGAAATTAATTGTAAGCAATATGTAGAACTTTATTTTCATTTCGTATCCGCTGTATAGCTAAGCGATTTCATATTTCAAGGTGAATTCAAGGTCATAAGTATGAATCACTGAGCTATTTTTAGCATAATTAATGGGATCTGGTACCAGCCAGACGGTACAAAAGGACTAACTTTTTCACTTTCGGACAGGAAACTGTCACTCAAACTTAATAGGCGTGCATCCGGCCAGACGTGGACTTTGGACCCTTGACCTAGTCCCGTCACTCAACTTAATTGCTTACTTCCGGTGGGAGGAGCTAGTCGACCTCGCTCACTGTAGGCTATTCGGCCATAAAATCATGCGACCTTAGACATTCGATTGGTTCAGCGTTAAAAAGTAGGGATAAGTACCTCCCAAAATGATGCTTATAAAAATAGCAACCTAACCTCAATTTGTGACTAAGAAATGCGCGTGTGTGATCGACTCTGCCGATAAAACGGAGTGCTAAGACTACTTGTGCGCGATTAATTTCAATAATTCATCATTAATTTATACAATTTTACTAAAAAAAATTCAACGGACTAAATATTCGGAAAAATGTCTAATCCGGATCCAGAGTTATTCGATCACATTGAAGCGTTTTCCGATAATCAATTTGAGCAGTTTCAAATTTGCCGAGTCTATTATGAACTTCACTATATTATAATTATCGTTTATACCCGTGACGGTATCGAAGAATACATTTTTCATCAAGAATTAGCAATTGATGATTTGTAAATTAAATAAATCATTTATATTTATCTAACTTAACAGGGTGTTCAGTGATTTCAGTTTTAAACCTGACCTATTCTCGCGGTTGGTGGTTTCAACCACTCAACGACAGGTTACGAATCCTCAAACTCAACGTATCAGTGCACAGCTCTATAAGACTATTAACGATTGCAGCGCCTGGAAGCAACAAAATTGGTGACAGCAGTGTTGGATATACCAGTGCCGTGAAAAGTAGGTCACGTGTTTAAGTTCAAAGACGTTTGTGAATAATAAAAAAAAACGATAATAATAATAATTTTTATTTATTCTTCTTTTTAAAGACAAAAATGAAGTGAAAAAGTGATACTCTTTATGAACAAATTTTAATATTAACATTTTTGCTTGTGAAATAAATTTATTTTACTTTTGTGATCATGTCTGATCCTAATCCGCTTCTGATGACATTGGTCGAACTCCTCAACGATTACGAGTTTGAACCTCTTCGTTTGTGCCGCATCTACGACGACGGTGAAGGTTGGATTTGCATCGAAGTCTACCGTAGAGAAGGATATTACAAATTTTGCGTCGCACCAGAGTTCGTACTCGAAAGTTTCCAGCAACTGCAACAATTTTCAACTTAAATTAATTTAAAACAAAGATTATAATTGAGTGCCAGATGCAAATTTTGAAAACTTGAAACCCGATTTTCTTCATTTTCTGTGGAGAACCAAGGTTGGACTTACATTAATTCTTATCCCACAAGTACATGCGAAGTCTCAAAAGGAAATTCAAGATAACCGACTGAGCACGTCCTATGAATAACCAAGGGTGGATTGAGTAGCTTTTGGCTCATCGGCGCATGTAACGTCTTGTAAAAGAATCCGAGACTTTCTTGTGTAAAGCCGCAATCTCTTACCAGGGTTTTGGGTGGTTTTACTCCCGGTAGCCGAGGGTATTAAAGATAGTACCGAGACTGTTAACGGTTGAATAGAGCCACCAGCTATTCCTCTAACAATCGTAGAGTTCAATGATAATAAATACCAAAACTCAACGCGGAATACTAATGGGTGCTGATTCCTGTACGACCGGTTCATGAAGAGTACGGCTCCGAGGGACCTCCTGAACGCGTGAAAATCGAAGATTCTGCAATTTTCATCGGGACACCAGGAACCTCAAGACTCATCAACAGAAAATTGGACTGAAAAATATTCACCTAGTTTTAATGACACTCTTTCTCTCTCTCTCTCTCTCTCGTAGTTCTAGTGTCATAGTGCGAAACTAAGTATTTACGAGAGAAGTGTATGCGTATAAAGCGTAATTGGATTAGCGCAAGGAAGTCTTAGCCTCTAACAATTTTTCTTATCTATATATATATATGTCTAGCAAAATGAGCAACTTGCGTAGTCGAAAAAGAATCGGGGGCAGCGAGCCCTTGGTTCCCGAAACAAATAAACCCGGTCCCACAAAGAAAAGACGGACTACCGCGAGACGCCCTCTCGATCCGAACGCGATGACAAATAATTTGACAGTTGCGATCCCTGGAGAAGGCGAGGTTATTGCACCTTTAAATTCCGAGTTTGGAAGTGCGCCAACTTTCATACATAAAGAAACTCCCATTTCTGCCCCGTTGTCGATATCCGGGTCCTCAACCCTCTCGACGGGAACTCTAGATATCAATAAAATTACAAAACTTGTCCGCGAAATAATACCAGTATTCGACGGTAAAAACATGTCAGTGAAAATGTTTAATGAGCACTGCCGAGCTGCTATCTCGATAGTTGAACCGTCCGAAATTCCATATTTAAATTTGTTGGTTACAACCAAAATAACAGGTGAAGCTAGAATACATGTTCAAGATAGATTAGGGCCTTCTCTTGATGAAATTCTCCTAACTTTGACACAGATTTACTCTCAGAAACAGGACGCCAGTCAACTAATGCAAGATTTAGCAAATGTAATAAGAAAACCGGGCGAAACCATACCCGAGTATGGAGCACGTGTTAGCCTCAAACTTAATAAATTAATATCCCAAGTGTTAGAAAACACGCCGGGTGAAGAAGGGATAGGCATGTGTAAAGCTTATAGAACCACAGCCATCGGGAATTTCTTACGCGGATTAGACTATAAAATATACAGTCAAATTAAAAATAAAGAAATAAGCACACTAGACGAAGCCATCGCTTTCGCGAACGAGGAAGATCTCCAAGTAAATAGCTGGAATAGATTACGCGAACAGTTGAAGGGCCCGAGTATAAATTCTAACATTTACTCAGATTCAGCGCACAATGTTAACACTAAGTTTAACCCCAACAAACGTATTGCGCATATACATACAGGAGGTGGATCTGAGGCAAAGAGTATCTGGAAGAGTGAAGTCAAGTACTATAACTGTAATGAAATAGGGCATATTAAAAGAAATGGCTCAAAACCTTTGCCAAATAAAGATAACTCTCCCTGCGACTATTGCCTCATGAATCACCACTGTTATGCGAACTGCAATTTAGGAAAAAAACACGAGGCCGAACGCGAACGAAAAAGAAATATGTTTTGTAAGGAACCACCGAAATCTGAACAAAAGTCTGACGGTCAAACAAATAATAATACCTTAAGTCAAAGAGTTGTCCTCAGACTAAGAGGGATGAAGGAGGCAGGTCCAGCTCCAAAAGTAGAAATAAGGCAGCCATCTTTTATTTCAGAAAAGTGTCTCTTTATGATTGACACTGGGGCTAGTGTCAGCTTAATTAAAGAAAATGTGATCCATTCCTGGGCTCGTGTAAATAGAGGTACAGTCTTCGATCTAGTAGGAATCGGATCAAACATGATCCGTACTCTTGGCGAAATCACACTGATGATTAGGGGTCTCGAAACTCCCTTTCATATTATTCCTCAGTCTTTCCCGATATCACAAGAAGGAATAATTGGAATAACCTTCCTTTTGCAACATCAAACTGTCATTAATTTCGTTGAAGACAAACTTTGCATGGGCGAAGATCGATTTCCTATTATTTCTCATAAAACCATCCAAATACCTGCAAGAACAAAAATGCTTATAAGTCTACCCGTAAAGGATACAATGCTTAAAGAAGGATGTGTCAAAATAATCTCTTGTGGACCTGGCATTTTTGCGGGTGAAACTTTAGTTCGCAATGAGAATGGAATCGCCAGAATGTATATTGTCAACTCCACTCTTCATAAGGTAAAGTTAACATTGCCACTTGTTAATATCGAAGAATGCGAAATTATTCCCCCTTAGGTCGTTCACTCGAAAAAATCGACTTCAGTGAAGAAAAAAAAGGCTAGCTGTTAGAGTTTCGAAATTATTGAAGGCTATAGATTTGACAGGATTAACGGATGAGGAACAAATTAGTCTTCTTCCTATACTTACTAAATTTTCCCCTCAATTTCTCTTAAAAGGCGATCAGTTGGGTGCCACAAATGTGTTGAGCCACAAAATAATTACCACCGACGATAGGCCCATTAATACAAAACAATATCGTTATCCCCCAATTCACAGAGATGAAACCTGCGAACAAACTGACAAATTAATTGCTTCTAGTATCGTTAAATCTTCTACTTCTCCATACAACTCCCCTTTATGGATAGTCCCTAAAAAGGCTGGCCCGGAAGGTAAAAGGAGATGGAGGATGGTTATCGATTACCGCTCTCTAAACGAGAAAACTGTGGGAGATGCTTACCCCCTTTCAAACATAACGGATATATTAAATCAACTTGGAGGAGCTAAGTATTTTTCAATACTAGATTTAGCTTCCGGATTTCATCAGATCCGTCTAGATCCAGACTCTCAATCAAAAACAGCCTTCTCAACTGCCTATGCGCACCTTGAGTTCACTCGGATGCCTTTTGGCCTTAAGAATGCTCCATCTACCTTTCAAAGGGTCATGGATTGTGTACTTACAGGTCTTCAAGGCATAGAACTGTTTGTCTACATGGACGACATAGTCGTCTATGCAGCCTCACTCGAAGAACATTCTCGAAAATTAACATCTCTCCTTGGTCGATTGAAATCAGCTGGGCTGCCGCTACAACCGGAAAAATGCCATTTCCTTGAAGGAGAAATCGCTTATTTGGGACATGTGATAACTCAGGATGGAGTAAGGCCAGATCCCAGGAAGACGGACTCTGTGGAAAAGTTTCCTGTTCCAAAAGGGAAGAAAAATCTGAAACAATTTCTAGGATTAGTCGGTTATTATAGGCGGTTCATCCCGAACTTTGCAAAAACAGCTGAACCTCTCACCTTACTTCTTAAGGATGACGCCGAATTCATTTGGAGCCCTGAAACTTAGGAAGCTTTTGAACTCCTGCGTGATACAATATGTACTGAACCCTTGTTACAGTAACCAAACTTCGAGAAACCCTTTGTGCTCACCACCGATGCATCCAACTATGCAATAGGTGGAGTGTTAAGTCAAGGTCCTATCGGACAAGACTTGCCCACTGCGTTTGCTTCACGTACTCTGAAAAATTCCGAGGTAAATTATTCAACTATAGAAAAGGAACTTTTGGCCATTGTGTTCAATGTAAAATATTTTAGACCCTATCTTTGTGGCAGACAGTTTTTCCCTTGTAACTGTTCATCGACCATTGGTTTGGTTACATGGTCTTAAGGACCCTGTTTCAAGGTTGGGTCGCTGGCGTGTAAAGTTAAGCGAGTTTGAATATAATATTGTGTATAAACCGGGAAGAATCAATAGCAATGCGGACGCATTGTCAAGGAACTCGGTTGATGTTAATGTATCCAAGGGGCCAGAAACTGACTCGAAAGAAGCACAATCTGCGAATCGTAGACCTGTGAGAGTGGTTGGAACCTGGGAAGAGGACGATGGCAGGAAAATTCTGGAGGAGTTATTGGAATATGGATTCTTTGAAAGCCTAGGCCTAGGGGAAGGTCAAATTGTTGTGAAAGCCCCCGGATTGCGAAAGTCGACGCGCAATTGGCTAGGGACAGACAGTGTCAGTCTGTTGGCACCGACCTTTTAAGTTCAACTATGATCAATCAAAGTTCGGAGCAGGCATCCGGTCGGAGTCAAGGGCTGGCGACGCATTCGCACTTGCCTCTGATCGGATCATGGACTGACAACAGCCGGAAAAAGATTTCATGTTGTATTGGTGTATCTGTGACGCCTGGTCACGTTAAAAAGACGCCATGTTGGATTGGTGCATCTGTGACGCCTAGTCACGTTGAAAAGACACCATGTTGTATTGGTGTATCTGTGACGCCTGGTCACGTTGAAAAGACACCATGTTGTATTGGTGTATATGTGACGCCTGGTCACGTTGACAAGACACCATGTTGTCATGGTGCATCTGTGACGCCTGGTCACGTTGAAAAGGTACTATGTTGTATTGGTGAGTCTGTGACGCCCTGTCACGTGAGTCCATGTTCCAGTGCCGATACTCCCCTAAAAGAGGTTTTAGCCCTGATTGAATTTATCTTCACATACAGCAGGGATAAGGTCTGTATGGAAAGGGTCATCTTGCTCATCTAATCTCCGCGGATGGATACATGACATCGAAATTAACGAGGATTTGAAAAGTAAAAATTTGTTAAAAGTCGATGATATTAGAAGGGAAAGCCAGAAGGCCGGAGAGATAGTTGTGTTCAATCGAATTGGGAGGTACATCTTCAGTCTCATTGTGAAAGACAAAAGGGAAGACCAGGTATTCTTGAATGTTGTCTCAGGAGCCATGTTGGCTCTTCGAAAGGCTATGGAAGCCTTGAAGGTACAAAGTGTAAGAATTCCAAGTACAGGAAATAGTCTCGACGACCTTTCTTGGGAATCAGTAGAAAAACCGATTGAACAGCATTTTGTTGGTTCCGGACTTTCGATAGTAATTTGCTCTGGAGAAATAATAATTCCCCCAGTTGATATGAGAGATGAGATAATTAGAGCATATCACGAATCAGTTGTAGGAGGGCATAAGGGTGTACAAAGACCTATTGGCGAGTGAGATCAACATACTATTTGAATAATTTAAAGGCTGACATGCAAAGAATAGTATCTTCCTGCACAAATTGCCAGAGAAATAAACTAGAACGAAGAGGGACTCGCCAACCGATGGTAATTATAGACACTCCTAAAGGTCCCTTTGACAAGATCCAAATCGATCTGGTGGGACCACTTCCCAAGTCTTCAAAAGGGAATACCCACATTCTTACGATACAATGCAACTTCACGAAATATTTAGAAGCACTTCTACTCAAAAATACAGACTCCACTACTATCGCGTTGGCCTTAGCAGAGCAGTTTATATAACGTTATGGATGCTTATGATCCTCAAAGTCTAGGCTCATTAGAGAGGAGTCATAAAACTTTAGTAGAGTATCTTGACAATTTGAGAGTACTACCAACTGGGAAGATTGGCTCCGCTTCGCAATGTTTTCTTACAACACGAGTGTCCACGAATCAACTGGATTCTCACCTTACACCTTAGTATTCGGTAGAGAGGCAATTATACCGAATAGTTATACCTTGTCGCCACAAGAGAAAACTTATTTGGGATACCTGAAAAATCTATTTTGTAAACTCGAAAACGTTCACGCACTCGCCAAAGAAAGACTCCAAATAGCTAAAGAGCGGGGACGCGTCTATCTAAAAATTAATCAAAGAAAAGAGAAATTCGATCCGTACTTCAGCGGAACGTACATTTTAGAAAAACTAGTAGGCGATCGGAACGCACTTATTAGGTTAGGCCTAAACAAAACGAAGATCGTGCATACCGACAAACTAAAATTGAGTGCACAACCGATAGTTCCTAATCTTACTAACCAGAATCCACCACTTCCCGAACTGGATCGGTACCTGGAAACGCCCGAAACACAAGAGATCGATTCTGATCCCACTATTACGTGGAACGAAACAAATTCAATAGAATACAAATAAAATAAAAAGATCGAAAACGGAAGCCAACAATTTTTCTATTTAGAGTAATAGAAACAGAGCTACATATTGAAGCACCCAAAGTGGAACTCTTAAATTTTAAAGTTTACACGTCTAAAATGAAAGCTACTAACACTTTTCAACTAAATAATTTAAAATTAAATGCAGTTAGACTACCAAATTAAAAATATAAATTTGTATAAATTATTCAGTTCAAAGATTTAAAATCACTTCCAAAAATATAAAACCACGTTCACAATTTTAATGCTCTAAATTGACGATTCAATCGATGCATTTAAATTTTTTCAAAATTCTATAATTTTAAGGATTTTTGGGATAAAAATATTACAAATCGAACGATTAAATTTTTCTATAAACTGAAAACTTGTTAAATAAAAATCTATTCTTAATTTTAAATAACTTAAAATCCTTAAAATGCTTCAAAGTCTTATTTCAAAATCTTGAAGCATTTACATTTTGTCAGAATTTTAATTATAATTTTTTTTTACTATTTAAAGCAAAATTTTTGTACAAATAGTTTAGTTTTACAAGAAATCTCAGACTTTAAACACGTCTAGATTTTAATTTTTATAAGTTTTAAAAACTAAATTTTAAAATACTTTAAACTAAAACGTACGATTGTCATTTACTAGAAATTGAGAGCAAAATTGAAAAAAATCTCTCAAACCCTTACCGAGACAACGCTCTCTGAACAACAAACAAAAAGGAACAAATACCGCAAAATGCCCCTTCAAAGAACAGCACAACCTGTGAGTAAAAAAAAAATTACAAAGAAATAGTCCATACTGTTTCTTAGGAAATTATAAATATATTATGCAAACATAAAATCTATCTACCTGATGAAAAATGAAGAACCAATAAATGACAATAGGGAAACATCTAAATCCAAACTTGCTTAAAAAAAAGGGCAAATCTGAAATATATTGAAAAAGAATTAGTATATAAAATATTACTATCCATATTTCGATCACTAGTACTAGATCTGCAAAATATTCTTTCTTTCTCTAGAATAAAATCAAATCAAAAAAAGGGGAAAGCGGCAAAGAATGCACATAAAGACAATTCCACTCCTTAAAATTCAAAATTTCGCGCCACCGCGTAACCCTTCAGTACATACAAAAAAATAGAAAAAACTATACGAATTAAAGAAAATAAATAATGAATAATTAAAAGAAAATAATAAGAATTTCCTAATACCCATCCCATTTGCATATATATATATATAATTAAAAATTTGTCATAAGGACAACCGCAGGATTTCGCCGGGAGCGGGTGCTAATCTGAAAAATTGCACCCGCTTCCAGCGAAATCGCGGTAAAATTTCAGCATATTTTTGACACGCAGGGATGCTTTTCAGGCTATTAGCAAGTGAAAGCTTGGCACCTCCAAGAGCGCCGATGATAAGGACGATCAGTTTAACAGAATATTCCGGGTACAATCGTTGCAACTCCCTTATAAGGTCTCGATACCTCTCTTTCTTTTCATTCTCCTTGGCTATGATGTTTTTGTCAGCTGGTGCCGAAAATTTGATAACGAACATGGTTCGCTTCTCAAAGTCAAGAAGAACCATGTCAAGCCTCGAGTGAGCAACAGAAACAATTGTCGAGGATATAAAGTTCCAGTATATACGGGACTTCCCATTCTCGACAATTGACTCAGTTTCCCTAGGAGCATTTAGAGGAGCGATATTAAGGTGAATGCCGTAGGAGTGACAGAGATGGTAATAAAGTACTCTTAGTGCCTCATTGTACCTTCGAATGTAGGTCGTTCCCGCGTGTGTTGGACAACTAGATAGTATGTGAGCTAAATGCTCGGGGTGTGCATGGCACGCCCTGCAGCTATCATCGGGAATGTCTTGGCTCAAAATGTGGAGACAATATGTTAAGGTGGAAATGACACCGTCTTGGCATGCAAAAATGAAACCCTCTGTATCAGACTTCAATCCGGGCGATTTAAGGAAAGCAAACGTTAGCTCACAA
>NC_046664.1:130567828-130569431 GCF_010883055.1 Belonocnema kinseyi | reverse complement strand
AACAACAGAAAATAAAAAAATAAATAATATATTTGACAAAACTTAAATATAAAAATCAATAACACAAAATTAATAAAAATCGGTCTTAAATAACCCTCGGAAAAATAAAAATAAATAGAAATTTTCTTAAGAGTTAATAATTGACTCATGTAACGGTAAAATTGGGACCTATTGGGTCGCAAGGGCCAAAAAGGGATGAGGCCGCCAGTATTTTTAAAACTACCAGATTGCGAACAGTACGTGAACGATGGACGAAAATCAAAACAACCAACAAGGTGAAGTTTGAAATCATTGGGGGCGAGGACAATGTTCAAATGATTACCGTTTACTTCTTATAAGTCAAAATTGAATTCACGCAAGTATAAATTGCATTTTGCCACTTTCCAATTACTCGCTGCGGAACGGGGATGTCCAGGGTGTCAATTCCGGGCATTCGAGAACAGATCAGCTGGGGCATGCTGGGCCTGCGTGGCGTCGATCAGGGATTCCTGGTGGGACTTCCTGAACGTCACCACATACCAAATCCTTCAGATCCGGGTGCAGGATTTTGACGATATTAGCAAGGAAGTAGTATACAGATACGTAAATCCCGATCATTGGCCTCCTTACTCGAACTTCTTCTTCTCCACTGTAGAGTGGTACCCTGACGGCACGGTCAATATCGCCCCAATAAGACCAGAATTAGATTTCGATAATGATAACCTCGACATGTTAATTGAAATTGTCAATAATGACCTAGGTCAAGATTCCGACGACTCAGGTTTTGGAGAGGAAATTTAGCCCTTCGAGGAACTGTGAGTGAGAAAAAAAACACTTCTCTCATTTTCTGTCCCGAAAATATACGTGTATGTGTGCGTGTATGTGTATATGCATGTAAATTAGTGTACGTGCATATGGAAATTTAGATCTATTTTGTTTTTATTTCTCTACCTCTAAAAATTCCAAACATCGAATTAAGATATTTTATTTTTAGATTTAGGATTCCTTTTTTTCCCTATCTCAATAGACTGTATCTAACTTTTATACCAAAAAAATAAATCGATTATTATCATAAAATAATGCTCACTTCTTCAATGCATGTGGAACTTTCCCTAATTTAGCATTTAAAATAACAATTTTAATAGTCTGGAAATTTTTGTTCTTGCAAATTTAGTATACGCCATGATAATTCAACACTTACAAGTTTTAATCATTAGAAATTTAAGAAAATTTTCAGTCACAAAGGCATACATTTTAGTAATTAATCTCGATCTATTTCGCAAAAAAAAAAACAATAAAATGAAATTGTTTTTCAATCTACTATTACATAAATTCCTTAATTTTTATAATATTTTTTTTACATCCTTTAGAACTGTCTTTTATCAAAAAAAGGGGCATTTCCTTCTTTTTTTCTCTTCAAAAACAAACACTTCTAATTTCAAACGATTTAATTAAACCTCTAAATAAATCTGACAGTTCTAAGATATTACATCTAAAAAATGGGATACGAACAAAAAAATAAGATTAAGGGCATGCGACACAGTGGAATTCCTACATTACCAACCTCTTTTTTCTATTGAACAAAATTTTTTTTTGAACCATAGAACTTTTTTTGTAAATCAAA
>NC_046664.1:130560441-130567728 GCF_010883055.1 Belonocnema kinseyi | reverse complement strand
TTCATTTACCAAAAAAGTTCTATGGTTCACAAAAAAATTTTGTTCAATGGAAAAAAGAGGTTGGTAATGTAGGAATCCCACTGTGTCGCATGCCCTTAACATAGTACCATTGTTCGGGAGTGCATAATTTAAGGCCTTTCAATTCAAAATTATTTAACAAAAGCAAAAACAAATAACGTTTTACCGAAATTGTGTAGCATTTAAAGACTTCAACTATACGTTAATCGAGATGAATTTATCAATTAAGATCTTTTCTAAGATTGGAACCAAGCAATTTATAATACTTTAAATCAATCATTAATGAACAAACATAAGCCTACTAAGAAACCTAATGTCAAAACTTGTAATGATTTAATAGTGACATAAACCTGATATCGTTTTAATTATATTCTAATATAAAAATACTATATTATGAAATCTGAAATACAAAACATTCAAATGTTCCAAAGAACCTCCAATTGGAAGCATTAAAGAAAGTTTGAGAAACCCCGAACCGATGGCTATGAGGAAAATTAAGTATTCGTTTTACTTACCTCTGGACTTTGGACATCCTGCAAACGTAATATGGTCATAAATAAAATTTCTCCACTGGTTCTAACCTTATTTTTTTATTCCTTTCTCGTTCGTGACACTTCCCGCTCCATATAGGACACAGATTCCTTTTATATCAATCCAGGGTTCGAAATGGTCTAAATGGTTCTAAACGCACTGTCCTCCGTATAAAAAACACTGGGTGGACATAACCATAAAATTTAAATCAAACCAGGCACTGGTTGGCACTCGAGAATGTCATTCAGAAAAGCTGTCTCAGCACGTAACATGAGCCACCTTTTTAAATAAGAGGGGAGGTGTAACGGTGTTAACCGTTTGGGGAACTAAATATCCAGGGCACAGGGACCCTTTGACTAAATACTCTCTGAACAAGTAAATTCTCTGGCGGGAAAGTTCAAACAGCTTGAAGGAATGTTGAAAACATATAAGAACTGAGCAAATGTTTAAATTAGTTAACCTTAATTATCAATATTAATTCAAAAATAGAATAATTGCGGAAAGAAGAAATTAATTGTAAGCAATATGTAGAACTTTATTTTCATTTCGTATCCGCTTTATAGCTAAGCGATTTCACATTTCAAGGTGAATTCAAGGTCATAAGTATGAGTCACTGAGCTATTTTTAGCATAATTAATGGAATCTGGCGCCAGCCAGGCGCTACAAAAGGACTAACTTTGGACTTTCGGACAGGAAACTGTCACTCAAACTTAATACGCGTGCATCCGGCCGGACGTGGGCTTTGGACCCTTGACCTAGTCCCGTCACTCAACTTAATTGCTTACTTCCGGTGGAAGAAGCTAGTCGACCTCGCTCACTATAGGCTATTCGGCCATAAAATCATGCGACCTTAGACATGCGATTGGTTTAGCGTTAAAAAGTAGGGATAAGTACCTCGCAAAATGATGCTTTTAAAAATAGCCGCGGAGTACGAAAACGTCAGAATTTTGTATTTCGGCGCGCTCTTTCAAACGTTAAACCTGCTACACCTGTCTCTCGAATATTTTAATATTTTCGGGCTTAGAAAATCTTTAGAAGCAATACTAAGGCAACCTAACCTCAATTTGTGACTAAGAAATGCGCGTGTGCGATCGACTCTGCCGATAAAACAGAGTGCTAAGACTACTTGTGCGCGATTAATCTCAATAATTCATCATTAATTTATACAATTTTACTAAAAAAATTCAACGGACTAAATATTCGGAAAAATGTCTAATCCGGATCCAGAGTTATTTGATCTCATTGAAGCGTTTTCCGATAATCAATTTGAGCCGTTTCAAATTTGCCGAGTCTATCATGAACTTCACTATATTATAATTATCGTTTATACCCGTGACGGTATCGAAGAATACATTGTTCATCAAGAATTAGCAATCGATGGTTTGTGAATTAAATAAAACATTTATATTTATCTAACTTAACAGTGTGTTCAGTGATTTTAGTTTTAAACCTGACCTATTCTCGCGGTTGATGGTTTCAACCACTCAACGACAGGTTACGAATCCTCAAACTCAACGTATCATTGCGCAGTTCTATAAGACAATTAACAATTGCAGCGCCCGGACGTAACACCTGTCAAAACAAAAAAATGGAGGCGGCCATATTTATTTAATGTGCGGTTAGCACGCCACGCTCGGGAAGTTTTGAACTATATGCAAGTGTGATTTTGCACATGAGTATGTGCGTATTTCTGGTTACAGAAAAGTGACCATTTCTGATGAATTCCATGAATTACATATTGGTCCCCTTAAATCTATTCTCCATACGCAGCACCCTGCCATTTTTTTGGTGGCGTGTGGAAAATATTTGTCATGAGAGTTGACGGTCGCCGTGTGGCGGTGCCAGCTATGCAATTGGCCCACATTTTAAATATTACACCGTTAAAGTTTAAAAGTTGCAATTCTTATTTAATTCTAATGCTCTAGCGCTTATTTTATTCCTTAAAATATTCTATAAAAATCTGATTGGTGCGTTTTTATTTAAAAAAATTTATTTATAAAAACCTATTGTTTACAACAATACAAATTTTATAATCCCTAAATAAAAGGATGTTAATAAAAACGTATCAAGGAGATTTGTAGAGAATCTTTTAAGAAATAAAAAAGCCCTACAACATTATGATTAAATAATAGTTGCAATTTTTACTTAATGTGAGAGAGAAAACATTAAACCCTAAAAACTATTATAAAATCAATGAAAATAGTTATGCCGAAAAGCAAATTTCTAACCTGATTCATTTAAATAATTTTTTTTAATTCTGCAAAAAGAATTGTCCTACAATCTTCCAAGAAATATCTCTCAATTTTCCTAACAATCTAGAGAAAATTTTTTAATACTCTCAAAACCTTTCCAAATTCATAAAAAGATTTTCTACAAAATTGTAAATATCTACATTTTTAATTCTATTAGAATTTTGTTATAATTTTCTAATTCTGATGTCAGTTTTTTCCAGAATACATTTTTTAAATTATAGAAATCATTTAAAATTTTACCAGAAATCTTGACAAAATTTTATTGTTTTCTTAAAAGCTTTAAAAATTCTTAAAAAGCTTCTAATTTTTTCTTCGAATTCTTCATACATATTTTAATTAATATATATTTTGAAACCTTTAAAAATTAAAATGAACCTTTTAAAATAAAATCTGAACAATTTTGAATTTTCTCTACATTTTATTGCCTATGTGGTAGGAAAATAAAACAATAAAAAAAAGAACATTATAGAATTCAAAAAAGTTACTATCAAATTATAAAAATTTACAAAATATCACCCTCAAAAAGCCTTATTCTATTACATTACAGTCATCGAAAACTGTAAAAAAATATATTTTCAGTAAATTATTATTTAAAAAACATAAATAATAATTTTAAACGAAAATTAATATTTATTGATCAAATTTTTTTCTGTGGAGTTGATTAGAATAATTATGATCAATAATTCAAAATCTAAATGCATTGATACTAAACGAGAATAAATCAATGTAAAATTGAATAAAGTAGCAAGTTGCAAATTATTTTGAAAACTTGGTTCCTATGTTTCGATTTCTTTTTTAGAATAAGACCCTTTAGTTCATGTTTAATTTAAAAATGAGGGTGCTTTCATGCCTCTACAAGCAGGCAGCCTGCATGCAGAGGAATGCAAGCACCCAAAGTATAAGTCTTTATCTAAATTTCGTGAAAATAGTTATGCCGGAAAGAAAATGTTAAAATTAATTAAATTTGTTTAATTAAGTTCCCGCTGTTGGCCAATAGATGGATCCAGCAGTAAGTGCTGGTCGATTTAGCCATTCAAAACGTCATGAACCAAGCTTAGACATATGGTAAAAAAAAACCGTGTTGACACATTAGTAATTTTATTTTCGCGTCATATACTTTGGTTGTGTTAAAATGTCTAATTTTGTGCCAAATAATCTTCATATGCGGGAAGTGTGGACGCGTGAATATTGGGCGAAGCCGACGACGTAGAAGCATGACTGAACATTCCCCATGACTTTCTTCTCTTTAGGTTGCTGCAATGAATCCATTTTTCATCACTCGCCCCGATGAGATGAAGAAAACCCTTCCTTTTTTGCCGCTGAAGCAGTTTTTCACAGGCGAAAAAGCGACGCTCAAATGGCTCAAATGGCAAATGGCAACTCAGAGTTCCAGAGGGCTAACGGATTCACGGTAGTTATTAACATACATTAATTCAGGTATATGGTTTGGGATGGGGACTGTCTGTGATCTGATCGATTTCATAAAATTTGACCGTCACCTAACGGTCAGCATGGAATCGGTGAAATAATTTAATTAGGTATAAACCTGATATATGTTATGACATACATACCAGGCTGTGTCGACTCTCATGGGTGCATTGGACCACTTAAAGCGACACTAGCGCATCTACAAGGAAGTCGATGACTAACATGTATCTATGTGTTCGTGCACCTATGTGTGTATATTATTTGAATGTGTTGCATCAATTAAAACCAGAGAAAATAAACGAATTTATTCAAAATTATATACAAATTTAAGACGAAAAATGTATAAATACTGTTTCTTGCATCATTTTTCGGCATAAATTTGTACAATTCTGCATTCTGTAATAAGTGAAGAAATACATGACACATAAAATGTAAGTTTTCTTAACATTTTATTTATTTGCAATATAATAGAGAACTGAAATCAGTGACATCCTGGCACAGCACAAACATTTCAATTTACTTTAACTTTGTTTTTTTTTTCAATTTACTGATTTCACCTTATACCATGAGACACAACTTTTTAAAACTTAGCAAAACTTGACGTTTGTTGAAGAAAACATAACCTCAAAAACATTAGTATGGTGGCGCAAAAATATTTTAAGAAAATATTACCCCCAATTCTGCCTCTACAGTAGAGCCATCTACAAGGAGGTCGATAACTACAAAAGTAAATGTGATTACACGCGCCCTTGGGAGTCGACCCAGCCTGACACGTACATTCACGGAAAAACAATCCGGGTGGACGGAGGTACCAAATACCACTGCTATATATATATATATATGTCGTAGGCAATAAGTCGAATCCGGCAATAGGTCGCGTGAACTTTTTTTCGTCTAATTCCCTGAATCCAAGGCGGCTCTCAGGGCGCTTTCACACCTCGGTTGACTGCAGGTGGAAAATGGTCCATTTTCTCATTCTTTGTACATGCGGAAAATTTCTTACAGTGATATCAATACATAGTTTCGTCACATGATAGAGTCAAAGAAAAACGCTAGTGTTAAATGTGTTGCAGCTCAAATTCCATTGGTCTCCCAACGAGCATTTCGTCACGCTAGTGGCAACACAAGTTATCTAATTTTTTCCAAATTTTCAGGAGAGCCAAAACGACCATGGTGAAAACGCTGAGATAGCATGTGTTAACAAACAGCTTTAGATATCCACTGTTAACCAAATCACGATTTACGCGCTCCCTGTTGCCCGTATGGAGAAACCAACTTCACCATTTGATTCCCCGCCAAATTCAACTTTAGGAACCGTCCTTAACCCGAAACGGCCATAATATGATATAGCTGGTGTTGCCACTAGCGTGACGATTTGAAACAATTTTCAAGTCTCAAATGTATTTTTATGAACGTAGATGCACATCTGGGCATCTAGGGGAGAGTATCATTTTAAGACTGAATTTTGGCTCAATGCCGAGAGTTGTGAAGTGCTGATCCGCACTGTCAGCCACATGAACACCTGTCAAAGCAACTTCCAAATGTTAGGTTAGTCATGGCCATCGATATTTAAACTAAAGCCGGGATGTGTAGAAAAAGTCATGACTGTCTACATATACAATTAGGTATTTTCACTTCAATCACCAGTAGATGGTCACATAAAAGAGAGGATGAGAAGGGCAAATGTGGAGATGAGGCAGGTGTGGGGGCTAGGAGTTCGCAGATGATTTTGTAAGGAAGATGAAATTGTTTGATACGCTAGTAATGAGTGTGGTATTTTACGGCGTGGAGGTGTGGGGGTGGGCAGTAAGTGAGGAGGTGAATGGGATACAGGAGAGGAATGTAAAGTGGACACTGGGTTTGGCAAGGAATACGCCGAACTATGTATATTGTCAGGAGGGAGACAGGAAGAACGAGTTTAGGGGTTATAACAGGGAGTAGAACGTGTAAATATAAGGAGAAATTTTTGAAAGAGGGGGGAAGTAAGCTGGTCAGGGTGTGTTAGCGGGAGAAGGAGAATTGACGTAGCAGTGCAAAGATGGAGGTGGAAAGAGAAAGATATTTTAGAACGAATGGATTGCCGATGGATGAAGTAAAAAAGATGCACGAGAAAGGAAAGAAGGTATATGAGTTGGTTTAAAAGGATGGCATGGAGAAAAAGAAGGCAGAAGGAGAGAAGAGAATAAGAGAGTCAAGGTGTGACGGGAACTATGTGTGGATTATGCCAAGAGAGAGAGAGCGCAATATTTGTGTGAGAAAGGAGAGCAAGGAAGTCAGGAACTTATAGCGAGAGTGAGGTACGGTTGCATGGAGAATTATAATAGTTTATGACTTTTTGGAGAGAAGCGAATGTGTGAATTGTGCGGGAAGGGGGGTGCTAAAGTTGAGCATTGGCTCGACAACTGCGCCTTTAAAGTTCATTTAACTCGAAGCACTTCAAGTTGCTTGGGGCCTTTGGTTTGGGTGATTTATAATTAGCCGTTTTATTTTGCATTTTCATACATTTTGCAGATAGTGGCTTTTCGTGTACAAAATGTAGTGCATGCATGTGAAACACTTGTGCAAACGCTTATGCAGGTATGTATGCATTTTCATATTTTGATTAAGGCGGAAATTATGTTTATATAATTTAGTAGGTTGAGTATAGTAACATAACCTCAAAATGTGATAAAATATTTATTATTATACAAAATATTGTTATATTTTTGGAAATCATTTCAAATGATTTCTTGTATATGATTTTTATAAATTTAATTAATTCTTTTACTTCTTCATTGTATATTTTTTATTTTAAAGAAACGGTAACTTGGTATCTGAGTATTTAATGCTGCTCACTTTCAAACTGAATTTCGCGTGAAAATAGTGTCACACGCAGGGCCGAATTTAAGAATTTGCCGCCCCGGGCGGATAAGGAAAGTGCCGCCTTTTTGATACCATAGGCTATACGGTTGATGATCTTTTTTTTTAGTCTCCTTATTTCTCACTCGCCGGAAGTTGCATACTACTTCAGAAAGGTGATTATTATACAATTGTGAAAGTTTTGTATATGCTGTCAGTC
>NC_046664.1:130558191-130560341 GCF_010883055.1 Belonocnema kinseyi | reverse complement strand
TTTAAATGAACAATTTAATTTTATTGGATCTTTTCTGTAATTCAAAAAATACTATTTACACTTTTAACAAAATATCTTATCGAAAAATATATTTTTTCAACTATTGCTATTTTAAAATTAAACAATAATTTTTTGAAACTTTTTGCAGTAAGAAGTTTTTTTCTCTGGAATAAATATTTGACTATTTTAAATTTGAAAAAATATATTCATCAAAGATAATGACAAAGATTTTACGAAGAATAAGGAAACGAGCATGTGTTTCGTAGCACGGTGAGGGCAGTAGTCTATATGGCAGAAAGTGGGAGGTCCTATATATATATAGCTCTCCCATTCTGACACCCCGTACCGCATCTACGTTTATAATATCTTTGATAATATTAAAAATAATGATGCCTTATTCGGGAAATAAAAAAATAATATCAAATGATAATTCAGATTAATTAAAAAATGACAATAACGTCAAATACAAATGTAGATAAACAGAAATTATATTGAATAAAAAGTAAGATAAATATCGCTGTGAAAGATATTTTGAAAAATATGGAAATTACGATAATTTAAAAAAAACGTATAGAAACTAACTTGATGCTACAGTTTCTTTCTCTATAATCTTCTTGGTCCAAGAGGTGACAAGATGGCGGAAATGGGAAGCAGATATGCGTACCAAACTTACCAGTACGAAATTTTTGTGTTTCTACTGCACACGTGTGACCAGGCCTGGATTTACCGTAGGGCAAAATGGGCAGTGCCCGAGGGCGGCACATTCCGAGGGGCGGCAAATTTGGAACGAAATTAAAAAAAAAATACAAAAAATATAAATTTTATTTTATTATCAGAAATCAAAAGTTGTACAATTTACATACATTCTCGTACATTTTTCAATCATTATTTATTTAAATTACAAGAATTGTTTTGATTCCGATTTTGAATTACGCGCCAACTGCGGACAACCAGTGTATGGTTCAAACACAAGCTTAGTAGCAAAAGTCGCCAACATTAGCATCACTGTCGTCGGTAAAACAAAAGACCGTTGCGTTGTGTGTCAACATAACATTTTTGGATAAAAATTTGGACAAATTTCTCAATTTTGCCAGATAAATGAGTGACGGTCGAAAGAGATTGAGTGGATATGAATACAGAAAAAAGGCGGCCGAAAAAAAGCGGAAATTGGAAGATGTTATTACGAAATCTGCGAAACTTGATAGTTTTGTCAAGAAAAAAGAAAACCAGTGTGAATCCACTAACCTCGAAAGCCTTTCGACAAAAACAACCTCGAAAGGTAACTTATACACAATTCTATAGCCAATTATTTATTATTTGCAAACTTTTCTTCTCTTGTGTAAGCTATAATCGCAATTATGTATTATTTATCATAGAAAATGAGCTCCATACACTAGATTGTACAACTACAGCAAATGACGTGACTGCAGCTGAAACTATAGGTAGTGACTTGAACATGATCAAATTATTTTTGTCATTCAGATAAACATCTTAGGCTAGTAAACGATTACTTCTTAGTATAATTTATATAGGTGAAAGAAAATATAAAAATTAATTTTGATCGATTACTGGGGCATTTGCCTTTATTAAATTTTGTCACGATAGGCTGTTTTTTTAAATTACAATTCTTTGTAATATTTGTTTTAATGCAAAATTAAGCTCTCTAATTTGTAATTTTTTTATAATGTCAATAATATAATTTGGATTGTTTTTCTGTATAGACAAAAATATTACATCGGTTGATCATGATTTCATCGCAAATCGAGATACTAGCGACATAAAGCTACGCATTGAAAAAGAAGACGATGAAACCAAAAGTTTTCTCTCTAATGACCCAGCTACCTGGCCGATCAGTGATTCTACTCGTGACTACATTGCACTCCACGGATGGATACAAAATGAAAAAGCAGATTTTACTAGTTTAAGAAAACTTTATAGTGATGGCAGCATGAGATATCCGTCTAAAAACGTATTCAAACGAAAACTACTCAATGGCGAAGAAGTGCATCGACCGTGGCTCGTTTGAAAGTAAGGGATCGTTATTTTGTGTTGCGTGTCTCCTTTTCAGTACTAATGATAGTATATTTAACGATAGTGACGGATTCAGTGATTGGAAGCATTCGGTTGAAAGAATACTAATTCATGAAAAC
>NC_046664.1:130552833-130558091 GCF_010883055.1 Belonocnema kinseyi | reverse complement strand
ATCCCATCCACACACTACTCCCTTCCCCTGCCGAGTGAGCTACGCCTACCCCGAAAGGGAAATGGCTTAATGGTGTAATAATAATAATAATAATAATAATAATAATAATAATTGCGCCTCGATGAGTTTACTGTGAGTTGCTTACAGAGCTCGAAGTTGTAGGCGGCAAAAGATATCGATGGGTACTATCGATGGCTGGCGGTGGGTGCAGGGGACTGAACATTTTCGCCGAACGTGCCGTCGTTTATAATATTTTTGGTCTTATGTACTGCAGGGGTGGGATTCCGATTCCCCTTAACCAAAGATATTATAAATATAGATGCGGTACGGGGCGTCGGAGTGGGGAATTATATATATAGGACATCACGTTTTCTGCCCCATCGAGGTGCTGCCCTCATCGTACTACGAAGTCGAATTCTTGTTTTCTCATTCTTCGTAAAATACGACGGTAAAGCAGTAGAAAAATGTTTTGAGGTTAGAAAAGTTTGACATGTATGTATCGCTGAATTTTTTCAGATCTGAAGCTTGATCCAGGTTTTCGGTACAGTCTTTTTTTAATTATAAACAAAATGTTCTCGAAAAATCATATTTTTAATTTAAAAAAAAAGTATTATAGAAAGACATTTCAAGATAAACAAGTGCTGAAAGCATTTTTCTTTGACAAATTTTTTTTTAAATTGAAATAATCAAATATTTATACCAAAGAAACAACTTTTTTAATGTTTGAAGTATTTAAACATTATTGTTTAAGAAACAATTTTATTTGGGGAGTCTTATTATTTGGGAATTTTAAAATTCGTTAATATTATGAACTGTTCAGGAATTTTATTAGTTTTGGAATTGTATTTTTTCGGACAGAGTTTTACCGAATCGGGAATTTTATTTTTCGGGATATTTCAGCCGTCCCCATAGAATTACAGAAAATTTTCTCTAATTATACTTTCGGCGCTCGATCTTGTTGATTTTTTCCTACAGTATTATTAAAAAGAAATGTGTATGGAAATTTTTGATATCACAAAGTTAAAGATAATCTCAATTGCAAATTTTAAAATTCGCTGTACATCCAATTTTTATTCTTGGCTCTTGGCAATTTTTTTCTAATCCATTTCAGTGACTGGTAAACAGGGGTGATTTTCTCTTAGAAAATAAGTGATTAAAATTTGAAAAAATTGAGTAGGCTTTTTTGACATCTAGGTATGTAAAAAAGATAAACTGCAGAAAATTTAAAAACTAATTTAAGAACTATTTATACTCTTTTAAGATACCAATACAATTTACACAACACTAATTTTAAAAGTTGCAAATTTTTAGGCCTTCAGTTTAGGATCTTGAATTCTAACGTTAAAATTGCTTCATTTTCAGAATATAGTCGATCCTTTGCTTTCAGTTTTCTTTTTAAACTATACCTTGAATTCAACGCATTTCAAATTAAATTTTTGCAGCTGCATTTAGATTGAAATATACAAAGGTTTTTTGTTTTATATATAAATTAATTAAAACATTTTGTTGGTTTTTCACGACTGTAATTTATAACTCTAAAATGGAATAATGGTAGCTCAAACATGAAAAAGTATAGACTAATTTCATATTTAAAGAGATTCTATCACATATATTGAACTATTAAAACCTCTGACCTTTTTTAAGGTTTTTAAAACTCTTTTAAAAACTTTTTTTTAACAATTTTGGTTTCGATTTCTGAATGAAGGAATAAGTGCTATTTAGTCTCCAGAACAGCAAGTTCAAAAATATTTAAAGCCTTAATAATCTAGGCATTTAAAATTTGTAGTCTTCAGAATATATATTGAATAATTTCAAATTTAAAGCTATTTAAATATTTAATCTTAATTTTCGAATGGAAAGTATTCGATAATTTTAGATTGAAACCTCTCATATTATTTAGTTACAAATTAAGATAATACAAATTCAAGTTTTATTTATTTTTTGATAATCCCCCCCCCACAAGTTATTTTTTTTTATAAGAAAATAACGCCTGATTTTTGTAAAAATTAACAAATATATATTAAAGATTCACTCTAGGTAATTTTTGTTCAAAAAGCTTGTTCCTGAATAAATTAACTCTTATTGTTTCCGATTTCGTTCTGTCACTCAGAGTAATTTTCTGTGAAAAATATTGATTTACAAAGAATATTTGTCAAACAATAGAATGGATTCATCGCCCGACATCCATACGTAAATTCTACTATAGTAAAAACAACTGGAAAAATTTAGACTAAAGCTAAATTTGGTAAAGAAAACAAACCTTTGTCGACCTATGATTATTAATTTTATTCCCCGAAAGATTTTTAAAAAATCTCTTCGAAACACTTTTATTGCCAATATTTAATTGAAGAAAAATATTTGTTATAACCACAATAACGACGACGTAGACGCCAGAGAGACAGACAGATACCGATGTAAAAACTTGTTTGTCTGACACAAGGAGCCTCAAAACGTCGAAATTTAATGAAATTCGTGAAAATCATTTTTCGCAAAAAACTCTTCTGATTATGGATGAGAATGTGATAAAATAATCATGGAGCCTTGAAAAAGTAGCGCTTTTCGCCTCTTGACTTTTTTCCATATCAAGCTTTTTTTGCTTCAAATGTCCATTTTCGTTTGGTTTTTTGGATTTTGAAAATCATTTAACTTTGGTAAGTTTGATTTTATTAAAAAAAGTTGTGAGGTTAAATTGTTCATATTTTTTTCTACCATAAATAGCTGTCGATAAAATTTTCAAATTTTGAAAAAAGTGGTCTCAAAAATTTTTAAAAAACTTCAACTTTTTGGATTTTTATCAAAAATGGCTGTTTAACGAACTCGATCTTTCTTTTTGGTCCCTCGAACAGTGTGTCAAAGCCCAATCCAATCGGACCAGTCTTTCGAAAATTATCCGGTATACAAACAACAACGACGACGCCGGACAGACAAACAGACCCCGACGTAAAAACTTGTTTTTCTGACTCACGGGGCCTCAAAACGTCGACATTTGATAAGATCCGAAAAAGTCATTTTTCATAAAAAAACTAATGCCTTCTCATTTTTGATGAGAATGTAGAAATTATCAACAAGATTTGTAGAAAATTTTTCAAAGAATAAAATTATTGTCCCGTAAGTTACAACCGAAAAATTACAATTTAAAAAAAATGAAAGTTGTTTTAAATATTGAGCTAGACTCGCGAAATTATAAAAGTCCCGAAATATAAAAGTCGAATTGGAAAATTTACGAAAAATAAATAAAATTCCAGACAATAAGATATTACCGAATTTTAAAAATCCCCAAAGAAAATGCCTGAATCATAAAATATCCGAACTAGAAAATTCCTGAATTTAAACAATTTGAAAAATTGTTTATTAAATTTTATTTATTTATTGAAAATACAAAAATCGAATATATATTTCTGGATAAAAAAATTTGTTTGAAAATCTGCATTGTATTTGAAAAAAAAACATAAAAAAGTTCTGAAAAATCCAATTTTTTATTAATAAAAAAAATAATAAAAATAAATTTTGATATAAATCGTTGTTGAATTGAATCCTGCAAAGTTCGTTTGATTCTTTTCTAAATTAATGCTTATTTAACTATTCTTTAAGAATCAAAATGAAATACTTTTACCTTCGAAATACAAATAAAAAAATTAAACAATTATAATCGTAACATTCCAAGTTTAAATTTGTCACTCTGAAATTGTGACAATTCATTTTCAAATTGTTTGCTATTGAAAATTGTTTTTTTTTTATTTCCAAACCAAATAGATTAAAAATGGAATATTTTATACTTAAATAATACTTCAAAAAGATTTTGAAATTGAATAAAGACGTTCATTTAAGAAGCCTATAATTCGAACTTTACACTTGTATCACTACTAAGACTTTGGAATTAAATTAGTTCCAATTTTAACGTTAAAATATGTAAATTATATCATTTTGAACAGATCTAGAATCACCTTGTAAAATCAATCACTGTTTAATTTTTAATACACGAACTGCAGTTTAATATTCAAATTTACTTACATTTTCTGATTTGTCCCGGTCGCGAGTCTAGCTCAATATTTAAAACAACTTTCATTTTTTTTAAATTGTAATTTTTCGGTTGTAACTTGCGGGACAATAATTTTATTCTTTGAAAGATTTTCTACAAATCTTCTTGATAATTTCTACATTTTCATCAAAAATCAGAAGGTATTAGTTTTTTATGAAAAATAACTTTTTCGGATTTTATCAAATGTCGACGTTTTGAGGCCCCGTGAGTCAGAAAAACAAGTTTTTACGTCGGGGTCTGTTTGTCTGTTGCTTGATATGGAAAAAAGTCAAGAGGCGAAAAAAGCTACTTTTTCAAGGCCCCATGATTATTTTATCACATTCTCATCCATAATGAGAAGAGTTTTTTGCGAAAAATGATTTTCGCGAATTCCATTAAATTTCGACGTTTTGAAGCTCCTTGTGTCAGATAAACAAGTTTTTACATCGGTATCTGTCTGTCTCTCTGGCGTCTACGTCGTCGTTATTGTGGTTTTAACAAATATTTTTCTTCAATTAAATATTTGCAATAAAAGTGTTTCGAAGAGATTTTTTTTAAATCTTTCGGGGAATAAAATTAGTATTTATAGGTCGACAAAGGTTCGTTTTCTTTACCAAATTTGGCTTTCGTATAAATTTTTCCAGTTGTTTTTACTATAGTACAATTTACGTTTGCATCTCGGGCGAAGAATCCATTCTACTGTTTGATACATATTCTTTGCAAATCAATATTTTTCACAGAAAATTACCCTGAGTGACAGAACGAAATCGGAAACAAGAAGAGTTAATTTATTCAGGAACAAGCGTTTTAAACAAAAATGACCTTGAGTGAACCTTTAATATATATTTGTTCATTTTTACAAAAATCAGGCGTTATTTTCTTACAAAAAAAAAATAATTTGTGGGGGGGGGGGGCAAATTATCAAAAAATAAATATGTATGTATGTATTTAATCTCTCCCTTTTACGGGTTTGAGGGCCTCCGCTCCCTGTACATATATTTACAATTCTATCCTTAGTCTAACTTAACTACTACTTATATTCTACTCTTTCGCATTACGTAGGATAAAAAATAGTAACAGTAGTGATATTAATTTCTAAAATGAGCGAGCTTCCAGCGCTTCCATTTCCTCTTACCATAAAAAATGCATTTTCCACGATATTGAAAACAATTTTCGTTTTCTACTGTCCCTTTTCAGGATCACCCGTTTGGCTCTGCCCTACTCCCTTGCTTTCCCTTAC
>NC_046664.1:130550358-130552733 GCF_010883055.1 Belonocnema kinseyi | reverse complement strand
CCTCTTCATTCATCCAATATCTGCATGCTCTCACTCCTTTTCCCATTCTGAACCGTACAACCCTACTCCATTTTTCTTCCTTTTTTATTTTTTGCAGATATTTTGTATCCGTCAACCCTTTGACCATCATATACCATCTATTGTACCTCGAATCTATAATCTTTGTCCATCTCCCTTCTCCTTGTTTAACCAATAGCTCTAACTCTATGTCCTGCCACTCCATAACCCCTTCTCGAATATTACACACCCTTCTCATTTTTCTCCTTTCTACCTCCCATTTTGAATTTCCCACATTACCTCTCGCTTCATTGTTCCGAATTTCGCCGAAACATGCTTGTGCAATTTTACTTCCCTCTCCCCTTTTTAGCTTCTCTTCAAACCTTCATGCTCTCTTAATTTGTCAAGTAACCATATTTTCTCTTCCTAACTCTTCTTTTAACATATATCCTGGGCAACTCCAGCTAACCCCCATTACCCACCTCAGGAATCGCTCATGCTTACTGTCTACTTTCCTATGTTCCTTCCATCCCCAGATCTCCACACCATGACACAACACCGCCCACACCAACGCATCAAATAACTAGACCCTCATTCTCCAATCGTTCTTGAACCTTCTCTTTCCTATACCCCATACTTGGCCCATTACTTTACTCGCACATTCAATTCGTTTCCTCACCTGCAGCTCGTTACCCCCTTCTGCCTCAAACCAAAAACCTAGGTAACAGAACTCCTGCACAATTTCCACTTTTTGTCCGTTCATCTTCCAAACGTAATTTATTTTGCTCTTTCTATTTCTGAAACACATCACCTTTGTCTTATCTACGTTCACCGTCAGCTCTTTTGTTCCCACATACTCTTCGAAGATTCTTATCATTATGTTCATCCCCTTCTCATCATCTGCTAATAGAACTACATCGTCCGCGTATGCTAGAGAGTATAGATTGCTATTACCCAAAACCATTCCTCCTTTCCCTTTCTCCTTTAGCTTCTCCTCTAAGTCTGCCAATAGGATACTAAATAGTAACGGACTCAAAGGGCACCCTTGCCTTAGACCTCGGCTTGTCCAGAAAACCTGCCCTTTTTTCTTTCCTATTTTCACCCTAATCCTGGTTTCAGTAAAAATTTCCTTTATCTTCTCCTCTAACTTTTCCTCTACACCCCTCTCTTTCATTGCCTGCCATAGTATTTTTCTATTCACTGAGTCAAATGCTGCTTTGAAATCTACGAACAAAGCGACTGGTCTCCCAAAAGTTCTCCCCAAATTTCTGTTAAGTAAATAGTTAAGTAGGTAGATGTTGTCTATTGTTCCCATTCCTTTTCTAAATCCCGTCTGATTATGCGGGATACTTTCTTTTTGTTCTACCTGACTCTCCAACCTATTTCTTAAGAGTTCTGCATATATTTTATAGCCGACTGACATGAGAGTGATCCCTCTGTATTCCTCTGCCTTCTTTCCTTCCCCTTTCTTGACAAGCGGTACCACCAGTCCCGTCGTCCACTCTTCCGGCCAACCTTCCCCTTTCCATACCTTGTTGCAGATCTTCCACATCCCATACCTAATCCCTTCTCCTCCAAACTGCATCGCTTCGTTCTCCATCCCATCTTCTTCCATCGACTTGTTTCTTTTTAACCTATTTATTGCTTCATCCACTTCTTTTCTTGTTATCTCGTTCCCTTCCTCCATTTCTCCTTGGACTATCCTACACTTTTTCCTTTTGATCTTATTTTGCTCTCCGCCTAATTGACCCTTAAAATAATCCATCCATTCCTCCATTTCTATTTCTTCGTTAACGCCCTTCCTTTCCCTCTATTCCTATTTATCACATCCCACACCCTACCTTCTTTGATCGCTTTCTCTACCTCTGCTTTATATTCTTCCTTTCCCCTCTGTCTTTTTATTTCCAGCATCTTCTCCTGTTCTTTTTTCCTCCTGTTATACTCCTCCTTCTCCATTTCCCCTCTTCTCCATTTGCTCACACACTCTTTTATTCTCTCTTTACTCTCCCAGCATTCCTCGTCCCACCAGCCTCTCTTTCGCACTATTCTTTCTTCATTAGTACCCAGCTCATCCTTTACCTTTTCAATGGACCCCTTCAACCTTTCAACTAACGAGTCTATTCCATCCTCTTTTGCATACCTAATCTTCTCCCTTTCCATCTTTTGTTTAAACTCGTTTAATTTATCTACCCCCCAGATTCCCATTTTCGTATTTCGTTCACACCCTTTTTCCTTTCTCCCTCTGCCGCGCTTACTGACGCCTCTTATTAGTGTAACTATGACCGGGAAGTGCTCGGACCCCATCTCATTCCCTACCTTCATACTCCCTATCATATGCCGCATTCTTTCTTCAGCCAAGATGTAGTCTATTACTGTTG
>NC_046664.1:130535567-130550258 GCF_010883055.1 Belonocnema kinseyi | reverse complement strand
CCTTGTTCGCCAGTCCATGCATTTAAGTCCGCCCCCCCCCTATTAAAACCAATTCTTCCTTCTTTTCCTCCGTCCACCTCCTTATTACTCTCCAGCCTTCCTCTTCCCCTTTTCTTCTGTATACACACACCACTGCTATTTCTACTTTCCCAATTATAATTTTTCTTATTAATGTTCCATCCTTTTCCTCCATGTTCCCATCTTTTCTCCCTTTTACTGCTAATTCTTTTTTCACCCTTGACACCGTGCCGCCCATCCCTCTCCCTTTAACGTGTTCCTTTCTTGCTTCTTGCATTGTCCACACATAACCTTTCGGTAACATCTTTTTTATTCCCTTCCAGTCCTTCTCATCTGCCCAAGTTTCACTCATTATAATCACATCCGACTTTCCTAACTCCTCCCAGAATCCTTAGTTCTTGTTCTTCAACCCTGTCACATTCCAGAAAGCTATTTTCACGTTTCTCTCTTCCCCTCCCTCTTCTTTCCTCTTCACTTTGTTTCCCCTTTGCACGCTTGGAAACCCCTCTGATTTATTTATAGACTCTTTTTCGTCTCCCTTCCCCCTACCTTTCTCAAGACTTTTTCCTTTTTTCCTTAATTCTTCTAATTCTTCATCCCAGCACCATTCCTCTCCATTTATCCATAACCTGTCTCTCCCTATCCATACCATATGGCCCTTTTTCCTCTCTACCCAAGCCCTCTTCTCAATTTGCCATCTCCTTTTCCTCTCCCTCCATGTCAGATCTTCTTCAATTCTTTCCCTTCTTCCTCTCAATAATTTTTTTCTCTTCATAATTTTCTTTTTCTCCTCCTCACTCCCCACTTTTACTAGAAACATTCCTTCTTTTCCTTCATTTGTCCCTCCTATTCTCTTGACTCCTTCTACCTTTACCTGCACACTAATATCTGGAAAAAGATTTGTTATTTCCACCTCTCCTGTTTCACTCTCCACTTTTAATCTCTTGACTACTATGTTATTTTTCCTCTTTGCCCTTTCTTCCCCTTCTAATCTTCTTTCGATCTCACTGAGTCTTTTCTTCAAACTTTCATTCTCACTTCGGACGCTCTTTTCATTCCCTTGAAATATTTCCTCATTTTCTGTTTTTCCCCCATATGCTCATTCCTAATTTCTAGACTGGATACCCGCTCTTCCAACTGTTTTATTTCTCTAGATCTCTGTTCGTCAACCTCTCTCTGTCTATTCTCAATGCTCTCTAGCTTACCCAAAACATTTTCTTTCTCCTCCTTCCAACGTTTATCTCATTCTTCCCATTTTTCTCTGACCTTTTTCATTTCCCCCCCTACATCGGTTCCCTGTCTATTCATATCCCTATTCATTTCATCCAATCTCTTTCTTGTTTCCTCTCTAAAGCCTTTAATAAGAGCTTCGAATTTTTCAAACACCCCCCCCCCTCTCTCTGGTGTTTTCCTTTTAATTCTAACTCACTGAAATGGATTAGAAAAAAATTGCCAAGAGCCAAGAATAAAAATTGGATGTACAGCGAATTTTAAAATTTTCAATTGAGATTATCATTAACTTTGTGATAACAAAAATTTCCATACTCATTTCTTTTTAATAATACTGTAGGAAAAAATCAACAAGATCGAGCGCCGAAATTATAATTAGAGCAAATTTTCTGTAATTCTATGGGGACGGCTGAAATATCCCGAAAAATAAAATTCCCGACTTGGTAAAATTCTGTCCCAAAAAATACAATTCCAAAACTAATAAAATTCCTGAACAGTTTATAATATTAACGAATTTAAAAATTTCCAAATAATAAGACTCCCCAAATAAAATTGTTTCTTAATCAATATTAATCATTTATTAAAACTATGGTAATAAAATATTATCAAATAAATTTTTGTTTAATATTTAAAGTGTTAAAAATTATTGTTTGAATTTAAAATTAAAATTATACAAAAAATTTTACCGACTAATTAATATATAAAAACACGTGTTTTTTAATTAACATTTCGATTTTTCAGAAAAACTTTTGCGAGTTTTATCTTTTTTTTTTAAATTCATTTGAATTCTTTTAGAATTTAACTGAAATTGTTTTGTAGGCATTAGTCACTGCTTTGGTTTCAAAGATTTGAAGAGATGTAAATTATTTTTTGGAGTTCACCTTAAATCCTTTAAACCTCTTTGGAATTCCCTTGAATTTTTCTAATTTACTTGATTTCTTTTATATTGACTTAATGCTACTCAATTCAAAGGATTTTTTTTAAAGTCTTTAATTTTTCGTGAATACTTTTAACCTTAGCTTACATTTTTTAGGCAATTCATCAAATCGTTTTAAATTCCCTTTCTCATATTTTTAAATTATTTCCAATTCATTTCAATTATTTTCAGTTTAATTTGAATTGTTTAGAAGTCTTATTAATTTATCTTGAATTTCTTACCCTTTCAGCACGAAAAAATTACCCTCTGAGTGTGACAAAAAGTACACTTTGGTCCTTATATTTTATCCCACCTGTATTTTAATATTTATTTTATAGAAAGTATACGACATGGATGTAAATTTAAACAGAACGACGTCATTTTTGAGCTAAAGGAATGGTTACGTCATTGTATCGATCGACACTTGCGAGAAGAAGCAAGGGCAAGTTTGCAAATTATTGACCATCCTGAAGGACAAGAGCTTTATACTGATGATTCTGAGGCTGAACCGGATGCCTTTGACGTTTCGGAAAGCGAAGAGGAAAATCAGGCTACTCAAGACTGTCAAGGATTACGTCAGCATGCCGATTACGATAGTAATTCTAGTGATGTTAGTTCTGGAAACACTTCTATCAATATAAGTGATGATGAGGGTTCCGATGATTCCACCACCGCTCGACAAGAAAATAATGAACGGAGTTCGCATGAAGATGGTAGTGGAGAAGATGTCGAATTTAATGAGCAACGCGATGAACCTCTGCGGTTCGCAAGTATTGCTCTAGAAGATCGTGCATCCCCAGTACCTGAAACTGAGTGCATGGACTTTAAATAAGCGAACGTTAGAATTTGCGTTAAATAGAATGTTAATTTTTATTACGGCATATACGAATTGGATCCAAAAACAAAATGATGTAAAATACCCTTACGAAAATATATGATAGAAAAAAAAATGACAGGCGTGTCATCTTTTTTTCATTTCTTTCGCGATCACAGAAAAATGACCGTCGAAAATGACATGCCCTAATTGGCCATAATTTATAACAATATTGTGCACACGCCACGCACGTCGCACGCGTAATTTGGCCACCATACAAATAAATTCCCGGGACAAAAGAACCGATAAAAATCGAATCAGTTTGAATTGTGTATCTGTCATCTGCAGATTGAAAGAATAAAAATGCAATCGATTGGCCATGTTTTTATTCGGTCTCCTGAGCGCCATGCTTTAAATCTGCCATTCCCCGTTCGTTAAAATGCTTAGTGAATAGAGTTGCATGAGACTGACTAACCTGAACTAATTCCTATGGGCATTCGACGATTCATTAATGTGCACATGAATGGGTTGAGATTCAATATGAAATGGAGTTCTTAAAGGATCACAACGAATAGTAAAAATACGATGCACACACAGCAATTTTCAATAAGCGTGAATCTGCCAATTGTATGTCACCTCAGGTTATGTCTTATGCAGATTAAAATATTAAAGAATTAATTCTTTCGAATAAGAAGTATGTAGTAACACATTTGATTGGGATAATTCTGATTAAACAAAAATTAAAGAAATTCAAGTGAAATAATATTGTTATATATTATAATTGATACGACCTTTAGTTTCTAAACTTAAGGGCATGTGATACTTCGGGTACAGTTCCCCCGGATTTTTTTCTACAAAAATGAAAATTTTTAAAAACTGAATTCGGAGATGCTATAAAATATCATGACGGACGTCCCCGGACTCTTTATTAAGGGATAATAACAAAAAAATGTATTGTGCTAAATAAAAATTTTATGCTATATTTTGAGGTTACGTCGTTTTTCATCTCTGCTTTTCCGATAATTTGAAAATTATTGATGAAATAAACTTTTTAAATTGCCTGCAAACAAGGTTAGTTCCGGGAGATTAGTTACTATATTTATTTGTAAGTCCAAAGTTTCCAGCCAAAAATATTGTGTAATTTGGAAGTAACGCTCGGGAGAATTGTAACATACATAACCTCGAAATATACACACGCTGTTAGCAAAATCAAAAATTTTTCGAAAAATAAACACCAAAAAAGTGTGCGGGGACGTCCGTTAGCAGGTTCGCTATCATTTCCCAGATTTTGACGACAAAATATTTCTTATCCTAGGAAAAAAGCCGGGGAAATCTAACACTGAAAAAATCGATACTAATTCCTAAGCGCTATGCAAATTAATCACATTTTGCTAAATTAAAACTTTTTTGAATTAACCTGCAAAAAAAGTGTGTGGGGACGTTCATTAGCATGTGCGCTATCATTTCTCAAATTTTTAAGACAAAATATTTATCATTCTAGCAAAAAAGCCGCGGAACCTAAAACTGGTAGAATCGACCATTTTCTAAGTATCACATGCCCTTAATGATTATTTTAATTGTAAATCTCCTTTTACAATATTTTTCAATAAACTATTTTGTGCCAGAATGATAAGATTTATATTGAATTAAAGCCATGTGATAAGTATAACAGCTGATCAAGTCAGCCCTAAGATCAATATTTTTTCACCCATATTGAAAAATAAAAGTTTAAATAACGCGGAAATTTTTTTCGGGAAATGTTAATAGATATTAAAGGATCATTTGTGGCCTTGCAACGAGTTGGAGGAAGAAAAAAGTTTATTTATGAAAATAATGATTATCGACGGACAAATTTAGGTTTTACAGCAGAAGTTTGACTTTGAACTTTCTTTGTCGGTAATCATGCAATCGGTTTTACCCACACACTCCTAGAAGTTCGAAGTTGTTTACTAGCTGCGCTAGTGCTGCTTTGCCACAGCAGATACCAGACTGATACGTATGTCAGACCACTTTGTTAAATGTAAACCTCATAACTAGCCCATTGACAACATTGCAAGTTTCTTGCAGGGTTTGACGACAGCACGGTCGGTATTTTTACAAAATAGTATTTAAAAAAAAAGTTTTTTCATTATTCTCATTATTTAGGACCAGAGTTACATTCTTGCATGCCTTCTATTTATCATACCAAATTTTTAACACGATATCTCATTCCGTGTGGACGTAAGTTGGGAAAGAAAACTTCCACTGGTATTTTCTTAAAAAAAAAATTTTTCTCAGAATTTCCACCGTAACAAAGCAGAGACATGGACTTTATTACCTCCTCTTTCATTTCCCAAACTTTCATAGCGATAACTCATTTCGTTTTAGACGTAAATTGGGAAAGAAAAATTGAAGACCAGATTTGGTCACGTGACCCTCTCGTCACATGGCCTTAAGCGTCAGTGTCATCTAATTTATTCAGTGCACATGCTAATGGCTGCAGGGAGTCCACGTGTTAGAAACGAACTCTGCATTTTTCTCATATCTATTTGCATAACAAACGTCCAAATGTTTAGAAATTCAATACCCGTATTTTTGTTAAAGGTAATTTCTATAAAATAAATCGAGAGTGATAGTTTATGTGAATTTAAGATTGATATCTGGTAAATGTGAAGTTTCATATAACCTACAGATTGTAACTTATTAATTTTTTACTTTCAGTGATAACGAGAATTTATAAACGTAAATTAAAAGAAAAAATTTTGTTTTTGTTGTGTAAAATATATAAATAAATTTTCAACATTCAAATGTGTAATGCAAATATGTGAAAAGCAATGCTCAGAAAAATATTTTCTTGAAAGTTCTCCCTTTAACTAGTTTTTAATTAATAATTTAAACTATTTGAATTAAATTTGTTTTATTTGAATTAATAATATTTTATCGGAACTATTGTTCCTCTATTAGTTAATTCTGATTGATAATCCCTACTGAATGGATACGAGAAAAAAATTACGTGCAGATTAAACAAGCAGGTTTCTCATTCGAAACTCACTCTAACCTATGGGCGGGTATCTGGAATTCCAGTGGCAGATACGCTATTCAGAAGACCTCAAACCTCATTCAAAATGCAGTTGAATGGATTTTGGTTTCCTGGGTTTAGTCTTTTAAAAATATATTAAAAATAAGAAAAACAACAACAAATGTCTTTCGTAATGATAACATTTTTATTGAAGGTAAAAATGCAGCGCACAAGCGCATAAACGATATACAAATGAGGTAACCAGTACAGTTTCTCTGATTATTATGAAGTATAAGTGACTTGCAGATGTATAATTGAACCATTTTCTGGCTGAAATTTTGTTGAAATAAAGAAAAGGGAGTGAGGGACGTTATGTGTTAGTACATTCTGTATTAGAAAAAAAGAATTTGTTGGAACTTTTTTGTAACTGTAAACATTTATAATTGCATGTCCGTTCCTTAATAACTTTTCTTTTTTAAAAAAAATGTTTAGCTAGATATCTCCGTTCATGTGGAATTGGTACAATCGAAAAAATGCCCATAAGACAGGAATTGTACAATTGACACATTCCTTCGAAATAAATAAAATGTACTTCAAATTAAACTTCGACTGAATTAGGCACCCTGGCAAAAGTTTTAGATAACAAGTCATTCAAAGCCAATCGGAAGTACATTTAAATCCGTGTGAATTCGAGGTCTGCTGAATTGGGATGAATTTGGATTGCACGCATACATATGTTGGCAAGATTTGAACTTGGTGTCAGTTTCCGACTCAAGAAGGAATACAAACATGGTGCCAGATTCGATTTAGATTAAATGCATGATGCAGAATTTTGCGAATCGGTTCGGAATGAATTCATTTCCCTAAATTATGTTAGGGCAATATGTTGCAATATTCAAATACGCTGCATTTTTACCTTTAATAAAAATATGATTTTTTTAAATTTATTTTTTAAATACTCAATTTACTTGTATCATATTGGCCACATTACGCGTGCGACGTGCATAAAGTGTGCACGATATTATTATAAATTATGGCCAATTAGGGCACGTCATTTTCGGCTGTCGTTTCTCCTGTCATGTTCCTGTGGTTCAAATGAAAAAAAATTATATATTTTCGAAGGGATAAGTTCAATTTTTCGTTGCATTTTGTTTCGTTATGTATTCAGATGCCCGGAAGGAGTTAATGGTCATTTTCATATTTTTCATTTGTTTATCTAAATTTAAAATAATTTTTGTAAAAAATAAGCTCAGTATTCAAAAGTATCAAAAGATAATATAGCTAAGTAGGCATTATGTTACAATTATATGGTAATTATGTTTTATATAGAAAAGAACAAAAAGAAACTTTTTTTACGTTCGTTTGTGTTTCTTTTCACATGCAATTTTGGCGAGAAACAATTTTGACATTGTGCCTCTGTAACCACTTTATTTACTAGTGAATTTTACACTTAGCATAACTTTTAGGTTAATTATATTCAATCTGTGATTTACAAAATAGTAATATTTTATTATAAGCGTCGTTATATTTCGTATCAACAGATGTTTTTTGTACGAATTTTAGATGATAATAAACAGATGATTTATTTGTACATCTATTTTTATTTTATTTCTATTAATTAGATCCTTTTTCATAAGCGAGAGCAGGATAGTGAAATATAGTGCGTTTTCTTAAATCTCTTGATGTTTTGAATATGGGAAAAGCGCACTCTTCTTTCAGTTCCTTCAGATTCGGATCGTCTTCTCGAATGGGAAAAAGCAATTCCTTGGCAGGATTACATTTCAAAAAACGGTCAAGTTTTTTCTGAGCTACATTTTTTACCCGAACAAATGTTCAGGGCACGAGAAGTAAAGGATCCCGATGGCAAGGTTATGTCCTCGATATGTATGTGTTTTAGAAGTTCCATACTTCAGATATTATTAAAGAATAATTTAAATAGAATTCATATTAAGAATTTAAAAAAACTGTATTACACATAAGTTAACGAAACAGGAAATGTCAGTGTTTTGTCTTCATAAAAAAGTATTGTGAGAGTTTATTATTATAACAAATATTTTATAGAACTTTGAGAAGCATTATTTATAAAATTATAAAGTAGGAAAATAGGTATGTTTTGTGCTTTTTTTCAACATTATATGCGAGGAAAATTTAAAAATAAAGTTGGTAGGAAAAAAAGAATTCTTTCGGCCTAAAAATGGTTTAGTCCGCGCAAAGCTGATCGGATGTGTTTCTTATATTAGCAAAAACTTTTCAAAAATATTGGGAAGAATAAAAAGGTGGACTTTTCTAGAAAATACTTTTTTTATTTTCTTAAAATTTGATGAAAAAATATAAGATTTTCTGGAAAATGCAATCTTTTTATTCTTCTCAGTATATAAACAAAGTTTTTGCTAATAGAAGAAATATATCATATCAGCTTTATGCCGGCTAAACCATTTTTGAGGGCGGGAAAATTCTTTTTTTTATTGAAAATTTAATTGCTGAATTATTCTTTTTACGCATGCAAAGTTTTATCTCAAACGTTTTCATATCTTTCGTTGTTTACAAGAAAAAATAGAAAATCTGATTACATGAAGAAAAGGAATTCTCCTCACGACAAAAGTTACTCAGCTCTCATAAAACACAGAAGATATCTTTATTATGAAACAACAAATTTTAAACGAAATTAGGAAAAACATATAATTGTGGGTATTTTAAGTAACTTGTCATAGTTTCAGGAAGTTTTAAAATATTTTTTAGTTGGTTCCAAAATCATACAATACACGATGTCAAATTGAAAAAGAAAACGATAAATATCTCGATTAGATCCAAAGTTTTGAAGATTAAAATAAAACTAAAGATTTTGAAAAACAAAACACAAAATTCAAATAGAATTTCGTAGACATTTTTTTGGGCAAATTGGAAAAATATATATCACCTCATTTACTCTGGAAAAGAACGTATTTTGTCCCCGAGAGATTCTGCAATTTCAAGGGTAAAACCTCAAAGCCTGCATAAAATATTAATTTTCGTAAATTGCTAGATAAATTTGCCGAGAAGAATATTATTTTTTGTTTTTTCTTCCAACTTGTTCTCGAGTGAACTCGGTTTTTATCGTAGTCACGGACTATGTCAAGTGAATAATGAGATGAGGATGTTATAAGTTCATTTAATACGATCTTTGAAATGTTTGCAATGATGTTTTGGGTACAAAATCACGAGCATGGTGTAGTTTTTATTTCGTCTTTTACAGCTGTTGTACTTACACAGCGGCCGCGAGCGTTGGGGATGACAACAGTCGCCCCTGGATGCTTTCTTAGAGCTACCATCCATGTTGTTATATATAATATTATTATATTTATTATATTATATATTATTATTACTATTATTATACCATTGAGACACTCCTTTTAATTACTAAGAAAAATTCTGTACAAAATGATATATAGTAAAAGTTCTAAAGTATTTTAAAATTTTTTTCTAAAATAAACGGAAATTTTTATTCAAATTTTATACGTTTTTATGAATATAAATATTTTAAACGCATAACACTGCAAACGAAAAAGATTAATGTTTGTCTGTATTTAAACTTAAAATTTTTTTCTAAATTTGGCCTTGACTGATCCAATTAGTTTTTAAGTTTTGTGAAATAATGATGAATATCTACATGCCTTAAAGGTGTTATTTATGTTTTATTTGCATTATTATATACATGACATTAAAAATTTTCATGTATTATAGAACTTATATTGTATGTTATTAGTTGTGCATTTTAGATAAATATACTGAATTTGTTGATTTTGCTAATATCTACTAATTAGTTTAATTCATTTATTCCCCCCATCCTTTTTCCACGTATATTTTGTTGGAAAAATGAATTTTATTACTTGATAACAATAAATTATGCAATAAACAAGTGTTTGAATTACAAAAATTATTGCATACAACCATTTTCATTGGCTAATTATATTTAACAAATAAAAATTTCTCGTTCTTAAAAATTGAATTAATAACATTCAAAATTGTTTAACTTCGAATTTATAATACTGAAGAAAACATTAAGATAGTATTACATTTGCTAATTTCGTTATTCAACTTTCTAAGTATTGTTATATCATAATTTTATTTTGTTACCTTTTTTATCATAATATTTCGTTTTCTCTTAGGATTTTTATTTTTTCAATTTGGTTCTGACATCCAATTTGTTAAAAAATTAGTTTATATTTATTATTGGAATATGTATTCTTAATATGTAGTACCTCTTAATCATTTCATTAAAAAACACATACTTATTTACACATGTTAAATACCTATTGTTAGTAACAAACGTGTGTAAGCACTTTTAAAATAATCCTTTTTCAATAATCCTTTTACACTTCAATGACTTTTATACTTTTTAAATATCAAATACCCATCAAAGAATTGTTGGTCTTAATTTTATGAGCTGAAATAATGCTCTGAAATGTTTTTACTCAATATTAATTATTGAGTTTCCCATAAGACCAATGCTTTTCTAGAGCAGGACGATTGACGTGCCGCCCGGCGGATTAGTTCACCCGCGAAGTGGAACTTGTAAGCGACAACTACTTTTCTCAGAAGTCGGATAGGGCTGTCCTGAGGATATCCCATTTAGGATTTATAAAACATCCTATCTGGGACAGAAAAGGATATCCCACGAGGCGGAAATTTCGATGTCACTGGGATATCCAGGATGTTCTATGGATCGTTTTGGAATATCCCATCACCCCACCAGGATATCCAAAGGATATCCCAGGGATATCCTTTTGTTGTGAGGGTCTAATTAGTAAAATTTAACGAAAGCATTTATTTAACCTATTTTTCATTATTAAATCTTTTTATAACTTATAAATTGAAAAATATTCAAATTTATATTTATTTATATTTTAATAATTTATTTAAACATCTTAAAAATGCATCAAAGAAATCTATTTATATGTGCGAATTAAAATAATTTTAACTCTAGAGAGGCGGACTTGAATTGATTAAACTTAAATTTTCAAAACTTATATTCGACATGAAGTAATTAAAAGGATTTTTTACACAAGGAATTAAATATACTGAAAACACATTCTCTTTTGGGGAATAGGAACCTATGCGGCGGCCGCTATGGAAATAGAAATAAATAAGTGTCTGAGATATCCTATTCTCATAATGACATTTTAGACAGATGGAAAAATTGCGCGTTCAAAATAATAGAATATCTTCACTTTTACGCAGAAATCTTAAAATATTAATTTTTCTCTATTCAACGCTTATTACCGGGTTGGCTTAAAATTATAATTTTTGATGCATAAAACCTAAAAACCTTATTCTATTGAAATATAGTTAAAACAAAAAGATTAGATATTTTGAAGGGCTTTAATTTTAATTTTATTCTGTTTTCACGTATATGTCTTCACTTGGCACAAAACTAAATATTCTATTCTCGAGTAAAATTTTCGAAGGCTAAAACCATAACCGAGTGTCATAGAATGTTTGTTAACAAACTCGTTCTTTCTTTTCGGACATAAAAAATATGTCAAAGCCCGATGTGTTCCGTTAATTTTTGCAGAGTTATCGTGTTTATCCACATATGTTTAATTGTTACTTTGATGTTATTTTTTACGATTAAAACCAAGCTACGCTTCTTATTAAAAAGTGATTTCTAAACAGATTTCAAGTGTGTTTTAGGTGCACAATTTTTGTTCACTAATTTTTTTCTTAGCTTATCGCGTTTTAAAAAATTTGATTTTAAAAATTTTGAATGTTATTTTTCTCGATTAAAACAAAAACTGCGAATCCTATCAAAGAACGATTTAAGAAAAATGTGTCGCTCTTTCTTTGTTAAACAACATTCGTCCGTTTATGTTTTTGGTAGTTTTTTCTTGCTTGCCCAAAACTCTAATTTTTTTATTTTTCATAATGTAGGTTTGACAAATAAAACAAAAACTGCGCACCCTATAAAAAGTAAGTGATGAAAAAATTTTAGATCCTTTTTAGTATGAGTATTTTAATGCAATTATTTTTATTTTATATCTTGCGTAGCTGCGCACTAAACTTATTTTTTGATTATTTTTGTGCGATCAACATTTGAATTTTCGATCTTTTAAGAAAATTCAAATACTTGTAACAATAGTCTCGTAGGGCTTTTGAAAAGCGACATTTCTCATCTCTCGACTTTTTTTTATATCAAGCGTTGTTTGTCTTAACAATTTTTTTAATGCTGTAACTTTTGGAATTTCTATCTAAAATAGCTGATAAAAGAACTCATTCTTTTTTTATGACATAAAAAATTGTGCCAAAGCTCGCTTTGATTCGTTGACTTGTTCGAAAACTATCGTGTTCACGGACGGACGAACAATTCAAATTTTGAATTTAATAAAACTGGGAACAAAACGTTTTTTAAAGTATTTTTGGGTGAAATCACAAAATTCCTGTAAGAAAAATAAACATAAAAAATAACACTCTGCAAAATCATACGTATCCCTTTTAACTTAAAATATTAATTGAACCGAAATAAAACTTCACAAATAAAAAAAAACTGACATAAATAAAATAAAATTTAGTAACATATTTTATAAACGAATTCAGCAAGCATTTTCATTATAAAATTATGATATTGACGCAAAGTGGAAAAAAGGAAAACAACAATCTTTTGTTTTCGCAATCGTCGTAGGTAGAGCTCCACGCAGTGACGCAGCGAGTAGTGGGGGAAGGGAAGGAGAAGAAGAAGAAGAGAGTACGCGGCAAGCTGCCGCTCCGCACGCGTTCAAAGACTCTTTTCCAATCTTTTATATCTTGTGGAATAATACAGATAAAAAATTTCTGATTGCACACCTCAAAAGATCAGTTAAAGAACTTCTATAATTGATCATAATCCGAAAATAGATTGTTTGCCTAGTAGGTCCCTTTTCTCGGATCGCGTCACATATAAAAAATTGTAATGTGCAGAGGAATTTTTTTAATTTACAACTGTAATTTAATAGTATGTTCCTTTATTACTCGCTCGGTGTAAGATTAAAAAGAAAATTTATTAGTTATTCTGTAAACCCTTCTAGAAATAATCAATTGAGATCAATAATAAATGTGCTAATAGTATTATAAATTGAAAGTATAAAATCAGAAACGCGATAAAAAAAGTTGATTTTATATTAGTGAAAGCAGCAAAATTATTTTGTTTGTTTTATCATGCGCTATTGGATCATTTATTTTAGTGAACATTTTATAAAGGGTTATAGGTTTTAAAGTAGGTTGAGATTAAACAAAAATTAAACAAATATTTTTAAACCGTGAAACTTCAGAAAATCGATTTAAGTATTACTTTATTATTGAATAAAATTCCAGGTTGTTATTATTTGAATAAAGTTAAATAATTGAAAAATACTATTAGAAATCCAAGATTCTTTTATCAGGAAGAGGTCTTACAAGAAAAAAACTGTTTATTAATTTAACTTTCTAAATTGGACAGTAAATTTACTTTTTTTTATTATTCAGAAGGTAGCCACTAAAATTGAAGAAAAAAATTGGAATCATTTCCTTATTTAAAAAATGTACACAGAGTAGAAGAACAGAATAAAACTCAAAGTTTAAGTTTTCAAAGCTTGAACTTTTTTATTTAAAGTATATAAGACTAAACTGCAAATTTAACCGTTCAAAGTGAAATTTTTCTGAACGCTGAGCATTTCAAATGTCTTTTTCTAAAACATTTAATGCCCTGCGAAACTGAAGTATGAAAAATGTACATTTTTAATCTTGTTACTATTTGATTTGAATAAGTACAAATTCAGGAACTTAAAAAAAGGGTTTAAAAATTTAGGTTTCTAAGCTGCTTGATTCTAAACTTAATAATTTTTTTAATTTTAGCATTTCAAACTCAGTTTCAAAAAATTTTTAAATTTTAAATCAGTTTCTTATTCTTTGATATGTTAAAATGGCAGGAAATGTCCATACAGTTATATAAAAGTTTATGAATTTATGATTTCAAGATAAGCATAGGCAAACCAAATTATTTTAAATATTAACAATGGAATATTTTTAATATTTAAAACTAGAGACTTCTAAGAATTTCAAATCAAACTTATTTAAACATTCAACATTCTTATATTGCAAGAAAATTAAAAGGATTGGATACGTTTTTCTAACAAAAAATTAAAAAATTTGAATGAGTTGCCTACAATTTACTACATCCAAGTTTCAAAATATTAGCGCCATCCTACGTTCTATAATGATTCCAATCGATTTCAATTGGGTATCTATTATTCTGAGTTAGAGGTTAAGATTTGCACTTCATCATTTTGATATTGCTATATTAAAATTTATGATATATAAATAGATAAGAATCAAACTTAAAATCTCTTTTTAACGTCCAATAATGAAGTTATTGTAAAGAATTTCTGAAAATAAAATCAAGAATATAACGACAAAATTTGGAAAACCACCACAAAATGTTCCCATTGGAATCTGAAAAAAGGAACTTTTTTCTCCCCTCCTTTCTCCCTGAAAAAGAAAATTATTCGACTTTAATTTGGACAAAAATAAAAAGGAGGAAAGAAAAATGTTTGTTTATGTCTGGTTTGCCTTTTAAACTTTCACTTGATTCTTAATTATTGATGTTCAGTTGTCAGTGAGAGAGCATCGTGGCAGTCTTACTGTTCTTGCAGGCAACCAATTTTATTTTTATTTTCTTTATTCCTAATTTGTCCCCTAAGGGTTTACATGACTTCCATTCCTTACAAT
>NC_046664.1:130530147-130535467 GCF_010883055.1 Belonocnema kinseyi | reverse complement strand
GTTTACTATGTAGTCATAGGGAATATAATTGTATAAACTCTAGCATACAATGCAACCCGTCTTGCATTTGTGTAATGCAAAAAAGTCCTAAATTGGCGATTTAAATTCGGTTTCCAAATCTCCCGCGCTGATTGGTCAAAGGCTTCGAAACTCACAAGAGGTGCGCAAAATATACGCATAACCGAATTCTGAAAAAAGGTTATGTTCCCCAGGATTCACCGCGCATTTCAAATAAATAATTAGTTACGAATTAAAAACAATGTTACACAATATTAGAATGTGTTCACAAAAATTATCGGGCCGTGGTTTCTTTGGGAAATTTTTCTTAAATCTTTGTTTGCGAAATCTTTCTTATTCGTTGAAATCATTAAATTATTTGAAATCTATAATCAGTAAAAAAATCTTCTAAAATGTTTTGAAACCTTTTCAAATCTTCAAAATATTTTAAAATCTTTGAAATCTGCTGAACTGTAACCTTTTCAAAATCTTTGAAACCCTTTACATCTTTTAAAAGTTTAAAAATTTTTGTGAAATGTTATGAAATATTTAAAATCTGATAAACACGCCTTTATAAAATGTTCAAAATCCTTTTAAATATTTTTAAATCTTTGAAACGTTTTGAAATCTTTCTTAATGTTTTGTAATATGGTGTATACTCAAAAACCGCGTGGTGAAACTCTTGAAAATTTCGTTATATGGCCATGGCTCATTCTAATAGACCTTTTTATTCTAGACGTCGGCAGAGCGCACGTGCTGAAATTTTACGTCATTTCCGTATTTTTCGAACAGTTTTGTGTCGAAATGTATGGAGAATATTGTTAATAAAAAGAAAAAATTAATTTGTAAATAACAGAGATTTTTAAGTCAGAACATTTTTAAGTCTATTTAAAAAAAAACGGTGTAAAGAGTACAAAGAGTGCAGCGACCAAGGGCATGATTGCATCTGTTGGCACCTATCATCTGCTAAAAAATGCTTAAAAATTCGGCGAAACTCACGGAAGATAATGTTCCAGGTGCAAAATTAGTGCATGAATCAGTAGAAGAGCACAGTATTGAGCAGCTGAAACGATGTCCTAAATGTAGAAAACCACCATTAAAAGGAAAAAAAACGTGATTTAGTGGAAATTTTAGTTGAGTTTTTGTATGCCACCCCGATAACAATGCTTCATTTAATATGTAAGCAAATGTTAGCAAAGAAAGAAAATATTAATACCTTTCAAACATAACCTCAACTAACCTTTCTACTGAATCACTTTTTTTCCTTTTAAAGATCGTTTCCTATATTTTATCCATCGTTTAAGCTGTTAAACACTGCGCTCTTCCACTGTGTGCACTAATATTTCTCCTAGAATATCATCCGTGATTTTTTCCGGATTTTCAAACATTTTTTTGACGACGGCAGATGTCAACAAATGTAAATAATGGGCTTACTCGCCACACTTTTTGAACTTTTTTCGCAGTTTTCTTCTGAATATACTTAAAAATTTTTTGTCTTTAAACTGAGATTTATTGACACATTTATTTTTCGTTCTTATTTTTATTTACAATCATTTCCATACATTTCGACACAAAACTGTTCGAAAAATACGCAAATGACGTAAAATCCTGGCACCTGTGCACTGTCGACGTCTAAAATAAAAAGGTCTATTCTGAAGCTGAGTTAATATTCAAGACTTCAGCTCATAATTTTTATAATTTCTAAATCAAATATCACAAAAAATGTATACTTTAACATTCTATAGTAGCGGAGACGAAATTTTCAAGGTCGTTGAACACCAAGCTTATAAGAATAATTCGCCGCTTCTTACCTCTGATCATTTCAATCTCAGATTCATCGTTGCAATTTTTATAATCATACGTATTACAATTTTCGTTGCAGTTAGTCATAAGCGTTTGATTCCCATATTTTGTTCAATAAGTAAAACAACAGATTTTATCACCAATTAATCACGTACAACCAGCAGATATTCACTTTATTTAATAAATTAAGATCGAAGTACAAAACGATTTTGACTCTTATCAAACGTCAAATATCACTCACGTACAGTTGCATTAGTGAAAACCTACTCCAATTTTTAAGAAAGTACCTAATGCATGTCCCGAATGTATTTAGGAACAATTTTCATGTTGTGTTACATTTATTTAATTCGTAACTAATTATTTATTTGAACCCTATCGCAAATACCTATGTAGGTCACTAATAGGATTCTATATAACGATCCTATAAGTGACCAATATAGGACACTACATAGAATCCTATTAGGGACCTTTACAGGCACCTATATAGGTTTTTGCAGTAGGGAAATGTGCAGTGAATCCTGGGGAACATTACCTTCTTTTAGAATTTGTGTATACGTATATTTTGCGTAAGTCTTCTGAGTCTCGAAGCCTTTGACCAATCGGCGCAAGACCTCGAGAGCGGGAGATTTGGAAACCGAATTGAAATCGCCTATATAGTACTTTTTTGCATTACACAAGTGCAGGGCGGGTTGCATTGTATGCTAGAGTTTATATAATTATATTCCTTATGACTAGATAGTAAACGTCCTTACTGTATATCTCCACAATTATTTACAACTATTTACATAAATTCTTATATCGAGTTCCTTATCTCTATTTCCTGTCATAGCACAATTTAGGACTAATAAGCAACCGAGTGAGCGAGCGAACGAAAACAAGAGTGCAAGCGAGAGAGGGCATGAGAACGCAAACGCATCTTAGTCTAGTTAACTTTTACATTACCATTACTTACAATCTTTACGCTTCTAATCTAAGCGACTTCCGTTTCCTTTTTCTTTTACTTTTTTATACCTCCATTTGCCTTTTTTCACATGCATTCTTTCATTCCTAGATAACAATGTGTGAGGGCGCACTTTAGCTACACAATGTGCCGACGAGGCACAACCCTCACGAGGTGAGGGTGTTCAATGTTCACTCGAGGCGAGAACACTCTGTGTGCACGATGTGCAGCACAGCGTGCTACCATATGTGCGGTCACAGTGCACGTTTCGTGTGAACGCAAAATTTAAAAAAATATTTTAATATCAAATCAAAAATACAATTTTTCAAAGTCAAACAATAATAATTGCATTAAATAATGTTAACAGAACTTGAAAAGATATATGCTTAATAAGTTTAGAAACAATTTTTTCAACAAATAAGAACTGTAAGTTAGAAATATTTGTGTCATAAAAGGTGATATTTCAATTTTTCTAATAATATAATAATTGAAATTTGATTTTTATATACTTATGCAATGAAACCAATCATATAATAAATCGTTTTAAAATAAATAATAAAGTTATATCGATATTATATCTTTTGAAGTTAAATAAACGCGCATACCGTTCTGCAGCACGTAATAATAAAGATTAACAAATTCTACACAATACTAAATGATTGAACGAATTTAATAAGATTTTATCAGTGCATCATAATAGCCTGCTTTTTTTTATATTTTATCTCTAAACGTCAAAATATTAAAATCGATAAAAACATAGTTGTGATACCACGTACGAAGCAAAGAAATTGCGTTATTCCGTACTATTCCGTAATTCAGTCGACTAAAACCTGACTCTTTTATACGGACTCAACCAAAATGAATTCCATACTGTATAAAGCAGTCGATTTTATTTTACTTAAGTTCGATTTTTATTAAAAAATTCTGTTTTGCAGAAGGATCTTTTCATACAAAAATAATGTACGAAATTAAATTTTTTTATATAAAACTATGCGATCTAGTAATTTAAAATATATTTATTATGTATAAATTTCATAATTGAAAAAAAAGCATACGATATTTTTAAAAACTTTCTCGCCTTGTGGATGCACGCGGGATCATTCGATCAAATACGGCGAGCGCCGGCTGGCGACAAAGAGGTTACGTTTGCATCGCGAGAGCGAAGTTAAAAGTCGTGTCCCCCGATCAAATACAGTCGGTGTTAAACAAAGGGAAGGGTTCGGAAATACTTCAACTTGAGAATTGTGCTTCACTGCAACCCGGCCTGAAAAACACATTAGTGGCAATACCCCCAGACCGTATGTATACCGCACGTACAGAACCTGATATCGGCTTTGATTCAGGCAGATTCAATGTTGCCAATGTTGACACCCAGTGCTACTGCGCTTGCGTGAGGGCTGAACTCTGGTTAGCCACACTTGGCACATGATTCAAAATTACATTAAAAAACAAGTATTGTAATTTAAATAAATAATGATTAAAATATGCACAAGAATGTATAAAAAATGTGTAACTTTTGATTTTAGACCAGAACAAAATTTATAACACATATATTTGATAAATAACAGTTTATTTTCATTGAATTTCAAAGACTGACTTTTATTTCACTAAACATTTTGTGTTAGATACATTTTTGGGAATAACATATAATATTTCAGCTGCCTAATATATAGAAGATAATTTCAGAATATAATAGTGATAATATTCGAATTATTCTGAAAAATAATTTCAGCTCAAAATATTGTTCTTTTCGATTGAGGAGTGGAAAAACGAAGCTTAAAATAAAAAATAAAAAAGGAAAGAAACATAAGTACAGTGCAGTCGTGACAATTTATGTATTTATAGGTTATATATAATTATATGAATTCGCAAAAAATACATACAAAATATTTAAAACTTATATATAATTATTTTAATCACTTGTCCAAGAAATTTCTTTTTAAATTAAATGTTTTGTAAAATATAAGTTGGCCTTTGGTATTCAAAGAAAATAAACTGTTATTTATAAAATATATGTGTTATAATTTTTGTTTGCCTGAAATTAAAAGTTAAACAACTTGTGTATATTCTTTTGTATATTTTAATCATTATTATTATTTTTTAAATCACAAAAATTGTTTTTTAAAGTAATTTTGAATTGTGCCCCACGTGCGACCAACAGAGCTCACAGACCTGAAACGCCGCAACGATGCCGCACGAGGGGAATCGTGCCCCGCCAGTCGCCACTCATCGGCCGCCTGCCTTTGCCCCTCAGCCTCCTCACCCTCAAGGTCTCGGTCAGTCCCGTCTATACTCTCAGTCCATAGTCTATATCTAATTATCTATACTCGTTTGTTTCTGCTTTTCTCGTTTCTCACCTTCTCCTCCAATTCTTAATTTTTCAGGCGTATTTCGGAAGCATTATAGAGATTAGTATATTTTATTATTTGCTGCGCCAGATTTAGAATTTGAAAAGATTAATTTTCAAATAGAAGGATTATTTCAAAATTCAATGAGATTATTGGATTTTCAGTTGAAAAAGACAAATTTTCATCCAAATTGTGAAACTTTTAACTAGGAAAGATCAATTTTTTAACCAAA
>NC_046664.1:130512182-130530047 GCF_010883055.1 Belonocnema kinseyi | reverse complement strand
GAAAATTCTTCACCTGAGAATTCATCAGTTTGGTTGGAAATTAATCTCTTCTACTCGAAATTTTATTGTTTCATCTTTGGTTAAAAAATTGATCTTTCCTAGCTAAAAGTTTCACAATTTGGATGAAAATTTGTCTTTTTCAACTGAAAATCCAATAATCTCATTGAATTTTGAAATTCAACTACTTGGTTAAAAAATTATATTTTTTGGATGGAAATTTATTTATGGTAGAAAATTCAATTATTCGACTCAAATATGCATTTCTGTTATTGTTCCATTTTCGGATGAAAATAATAATTTTTAAAATTGGAAATTCAACTATTTTGTTGAAATATTGTATTCTTTGGTTGAGAAATAATTCTTCTATTTGGAAATTAATCTTTTCAAATTCTAAATCTGGCACAGCAAATAATAAAATATACTAATCTCTATAATGCTTCCGAAACACGCCTGAAAAATTAAGAATTGGGGGAGAAGGTGAGAAACGAGAAAAGCAGAAACAAACGAGTATAGATAATTAGATATAGACTATGGACTGAGAGTATAGACGGGACCGACCGAGACCTTGTTGGTGAGGAGGCTGAGGGGCAAAGGCAGGCGGCCGATGAGTGGCGACTGGCGGGGGACGATTCCCCTCGTGCGGCATCGTTGCGGCGTTTCAAGTCTGTGAGCTCTGGCGACCAACCAGCTCGGAGCCCTAACGCAAGCGCAATAGCACAGGGTGCCAATATTGGCATCATTGGGCAGATTTAGATATGTAGAATTCAGATGGTTGGTATTTTACTCCGAGTAAAAATGTTGGATGGCGACGCAAGCAATTTTTGACGGCTACAATCCTGAAGATAAATGAGCAAATTTTGTGTTTTTAACTGTCCATTATTTGACCTTAAAATCCGTTGGTACATTTTGTTTATTTGTGCTACAATTATAATCCATAGCTGGTTAAATTTAATGCAAGATTAAGCAAATCTGAAAATGCCTCAAGGAATTATAGGTTATGTTTGTATGTTTACCTTTCAGCTCTACTCTCATCATCATTGTTTTCAGGGATTTTTTTTCAGAATTATCACACCAGATGCGATCAAAAACTCATTGGATATTAATTATCAGTTCCTAAATATTTGACTTAAAAAAAAAGAAAGTCAACCGTATATTTGAAGTGACAAAAAATTAAAGAACTGCACAAGTTCAAGTCACCAAGAAGTATACTTAATTTATTTTTATAACTTAAAGGAATTTGCAAGAATTATAAAAAAAGTTAGAAGGGTTATTTAAAAAAAAAATTTTTTAAATCAAAAGTAGTTTAAAACTGTTTTTGAAAGAGTTCAAGTTATGTCAAATTATTTTGAAGGAATTGCAATATTTAAGAGCATTTAAGAATTTTCCAAGAAATTTCCAATTGGTTACAGTAATTTAATACGAGATTTTGACAGATTTGATTTATTTTAGTATATTTTAATAGATTCCAAGGAATTTTCAATTGATTTCACTAATGTAGTATGAAATTTTGAAAAATTAAAAATATTTTAGTGTATTTTTAAAATTTCAAGGAATTTTGAAGAGATTTAAAAAGATTTTAAATAGTTGAGGATGTTAAAAAGATGTCAATGAATTTTAAATTAATTTTTGTCATTTAAAGGAATTTCAAAGAATTTTAACAATTTTAGCAGTTATTAAAAAACATTCCAAAGTAGTTTAGACATCTTTAAAAGGTGTCAAGGAGTTTCAAAAGATTCTGAAGGTTTTGAAATATTTGAGAATGTTTTAAAAGGTTCCAAGAAATTTTTAATTGATTACAGTAATTTAATATGAGATTTTGAAAGATTTGATATATTTTAGGATATTTTAATAGATTCTGAGGAATTTTCCATTGATTTCAATAATTTAGTATAAGATTTTAAAGGATTTGAAATATTTCAGGGTATTTTTAAAATTGCAAGGAATTTTCAAGAGCTTTGAAAAGTTTTAAGAGATTTTAAACTATTTGAAATATTTTTGGATGTTTTTAAACATTCCGAGTAATTTTCAATTCATTTCAATAGTTTAGAGTGATTAGAAATTTAAAAATTTAAAGATTAAACATTTAGTTTTTGTTCTTGATTATTCATCAGTTTAGTTGAAAAAATTTGTTTTCTGAAAACTTAACTATTTTGTTGAAAATTCTTTTTGTTTTTTTTGAAAAAATTAATTTTTTTTAACTGCAAGAAAATAATTTTTTTTGTCGAAAATTTAACTATAATTAAACATTAATTTTTTGTATCGAAAATTAGTCTTGTTGGGAAAAAATTTCTTTTGTGCAAAGCTCATGTATTTTATTAAAAGTACCTCTTTTGAGTATACAATTCAGCTTTTTGGATAAAAATTTAAATTTTTGTTTAAAAATTTTACTATTTTGTTGAAGACAATAAAACATATTTTAAACTTTATGTAACTATTATTTCCAAATTTAGACGACCGTAGCGGACCGCGTGAACGGAAAGGATACCCTACAGAGTATTCTCATGGTATCCACGTACTATCCTTTCCGTATCATGTAAAAAAATTTTTTTTAAACAGCAAAATCCACTTTTAAATTTGCGAAATTTTGATTCTACTTTAAAATTTCCAACAGAAGGTCACGAAGTGATCGCAATACTTTTTTTTTATAATGGCGTTATACGTCTTATAATGGGAAATGGGAATGGGAATTTTAACGTAAAATCCGAATTTCAACAATTTAAAAGTTGATCTTGCTGTTTTTTGAGTTATTGTTGCATGATATGGAAGGGATACTATGTGGATACTATGAGGATAATCTTGTAGAGTATCCTTTCCATTCTCTTGGTTGGCTAGGGGAAACTAGATAGTAGATTAAATTACTTCAATGATTGAATCAAACTTTTTTAGGGTTTACTGGCAATGACGAAAGTAGAACGAAATTTTAGGTCGGGTACCTGTTTCTTAGTATAATATTGTAAAAGTATGCCATAAACTAAACAATTTATGTTTGTAAAATTAAAGAATTGTTTTAGTACTATATATATAGAGAATTAATCACATATATTTCTGAATATATTTAAGTTAACTTTTTTTTTCCTATATCGTTCTTGAAACTTCTTTAATTGAGAGGACGGATCAAATAAGGGGGCATATTTATGTGCCCTCATTTAATCCGCCTTCTCAATTAATAATAAATAAAAATACCATAACTATAATTATGCAAGGGCTGTTTTCCGATACGCGCGTATAGCCACGATGCCTCAGATATGTGGTTGCATTGCAAGAGCAGTGAGCGGTCACGCTGTGTCGACACAACATGTCGACACATGCAACGCACATGAGGTTACATGTGTCGGTATCTTCACCATCACAATGTGTCGATTATTCTGGACATTGTGCACGCACCATGCGGACTCAGTGTGGAAATTTTGTTATCTGGGTTCTCTCTCATTCGCTCCTCTAGCACCCTCCAACTCCTTCAACCATTCTTCTCCTAATCCATCCTCCTCTAGAATCTTATCCACATTCTCTTGCCAGCTTCCTTTATCTTCCATTCCTCTACTGCAACCTTCCCATACATGCTCCCCTGTTTCCTGCTCCCATTCACATATTCTACACTTTCTGTTGTTTTCTTTTTCCCAATACATCCCCTCCCTTACCTCGTTTCCCAATCTAAATCTTGCTATTCTGGTCCACCTTCTTTCTCCCCTTTCCTTTTACAAATACTTTGGTACTTCTTCCTTTTTTATCATCTTATACCATTTATTATATTTTGTTTCCTCAATCATCCCCCATCTTTCAATTAATTGTCTTTCCCTATCCTTTGTTCCAATTCTTCATAGTTTCCTACAGTCCCGTCTTCTATTTCTCTATCATTAAAGAACTCCCTCCTTTCTTCTTCCCATCTCGTTAATTCTATCGCCCTCCCTCTCCTCTCTTCTACCTCCATCAAACACTTTCTCGCCAACTTTTCTCCCTTTTCCTCCCTCAGCTTCATCTCAAATTTCCATGCCCTCTTTCCCGCTCTAATACTTAATTTATCCCTTTGCGCTTCTTCTCTCACCATATATCCCGGTGTCCTCCAGTCTTTCCCTATTGTCCACCTTATATACCTTTCTTGTAAACTCTCAATTTCTTTTCTTTCTTTCCATCCCCATATCTCTGCTCTATCACATATTAATGGCCATACCAGCGTATCAAATAACCACATTCTCCTTCTTTTAACCTTCTTTTTCCTATTCCCCATATCTCATTCGTTACCCCTGCAGCTTTTTTTTATCCTTTCTCTCATACGAGCTGTATGATCTCCATTCGTTTGCAGGATATATTTCAAATACTTAAACTCTTTCACTTATTCGAACTTTATTCCCTTCCATCTCCCTGTCCATTATTTCTTTCTCCCCCTTTCTAAATCTCATTATCTTTGTCTTTTCTACATTTAAATTCAGCTTTTTCCATCTAAGTATTTCTCTAATCCCGTAATTAATCCCGCCACCCCTTCTTCATCCTCTTCCATCAACACTATGTCGTCTGCGTGTGCCAGTGTATATATCTTTTTCTTCCCTATTCTAACTCCACCCCAACCTTTTCTCCTCATTTGTTCTTCCAGGTCTGATAATAATAAATTAAATAAAAGTGGGCTCAGTGGACAGCCTTGCCTCACACCTCTGACCAACCAGAAGCTATTTCCTACTTGCTCTCCTACCTTTAACCCGCTTTTTGTCTCTATAAAAATTTCCGATACTGTCTTTATTAATCTCTCTGTTATCCCCTTTTATACTATTAACTTTTTCTATTTCGCCTCGGTCTAATGAGTCAAACGCCGTTTTTAAGACCACGCACATTGCTACAATTGCCCCTTTTTCCCTTTTAATCCTTTTATTTACTAGATAGTTCAGAACATGTACGCTGTCCATTGCCCTCATTTCTTTTCTAAACCCTGCCTGATTCAGTGAGTCCATCTTTTTTTCTTCAACTTTTATCTTCAATCTCTCCAACAAAACAGTTGCATATACTTTATACAGTGTTGGCATCAGCGTCACCCCCTATAATCTTTAATCTCCTGTACTTTGACTTTCTTTACTATTGGTATAACTACTCCTTCTTTCCATAACTCTGGCCATCCCTCTCCTCTCCATACTCTATTACACATTATCCATGCCCATTCCTCTAGTTCCTCCCCTCTATATTTCCATACTTAATTTGGTATCTCATCTATACCCGGTGCCTTTCCATTCTTCATTATTCCTAAAACTTCAACTATTTCTTCCCTTGTTATGCCCTCTTCCTTATCTCTTTCTCTACCAAATTTTCCTCCCTTTATAACTTTTCTCTCTACTCCTCCTAGCAAATTCAAAAAATATTTCTTCCATTCTACCATTTCAATATCTTTGTTTACTTTTTTTCTTCTTTTTCTTTTACTATTTACTATCTTCCATACCTCTTCTTCCGGCCTAGCCTTCTCTGTCTCTTCTTCAAACCTTTTATTCTCTTCCTCTTTCTTTTGATAACACAACTCAGTATACTCTCTCTTTTTTTCCTATATTCTTCCCCATTGCATTTTTCTTTTCTCCACCTTTTTAATTCCTTTCGGGCCTCCCTTTTTCTTTTTACAATCCTCATCCCACCCACTTTTATTCCCCCCTTTGCTAACTTCATTTTTGTTTGTGCACTCTAATCCTTTCTTCTGCATATCACCGTTCACACAAACCCCCACTATCTTCCACTTCTCTATTCCCATCATTACCTTTTCTACTAGTGATCCTTCTTTTTGCTGTTTCCTGTCTTTCCTATCTTTTCCTGTTATACATGCATTCCTTACTCCCATCACCATTTGGCCCATTGCTCTGCCTTTTTTATTCTGCCTCTCTGCATTTTACACTTGCTATTTTTAACTTCTTGGTAACCTTCCCCTTACTGTTTCTTATTTTCATATCTTCCGTTCCTTCCTCTCCTAGTTTCCCTGCATCTCATTTCTTACTATCTGTTCCTTTCTTCTTCCTTTCTTTCTTTCCATTTCCACTATTTTCCTTAACTTACACTGCATCTTCCTTTCTATCTATGTCAAATCATCCTCTATTCTCTGCGAGCTTCCATATAACATCCTCTTTTTTGTCGTCACTTCCCTCTTATGTTCCCATTTCTTTAGCGTTACCAGTAACATTCTCTCCCCTATTCGCTCTTCCCTTCCTACACTTCTCACTTCCTCTATCTCTAACTTCGCATTAATCCTTTTTAGTACTTCTTTCACTCCTTCCTTCAGCCCCTTCTCCTCTAATCTTATAGTCTTTATCACTATGTTTCTCTTTCTTTCTTCCCTCTCTTCCCTTTCTATTCTTTGTTATATTTTTCTCAGCGTTTCCTTCTGCTTATTCCGACTTTCTCCCCCACTAAAATCCTGGTTCGGGCTTTCTAGTTTTTGTATCCTACCTTGCATATCCTCTACCTTTTTATTATTATCTTCCTGCTTCTCCTCTAGTTTTTGTTCCAATGACTGCATCCTTTTTTATAACTTTTACCTGACTTCTTCCCATTTTTTTTTATTTCTTTCTTAAGTTCAGCCATTTCCCGCCTCTAAATCTGTTTCTTCCGTGGAGATACCCGCTCCGCTAGGCATGAATCCAATTCAAACTCTCCCGCCTTCTATGCTTCCCTGCCTCTATCTATCATCGCGGTCTGGTACCTGTCTCGTTTTTCTCCGTCGCTACCTAGTCCTGCTACTACCAACCCGATCAACCCAGTCCTCTCACCCTGTCACAAATCTCCAAAAAAGATAACCTCAACTTCCATACAAATCTGTCTCAATCCTCAAAATTATCTACCTTCCCTTTTTAATCTCACAATCCCTCAATTAATCTCTCACATCCACACCCTTCTACAATCCACTCACCTCAAATTCCACAATATGAGAAAAACGCAGCATCAACAATTCCCACTAATTTATACTTTCATGCCGAAAACGGAAGTCCTATTATTATTTTATTTTATTATATTTTTTTTACCTTGATAAGGGTGCTGTGTGAGTCCCGAAACGTTGGTGATTATTATATATATTTTCAATTTTTTTTATTGGGTTTTGATCATGTTGGGAATAAAGAGGCCGAAATGAATAGAAAAGAGAAGGAAGAGTATTTGGTTGGTTGCCTTCTCATTTTTCTTTCCTCCTTTTTATTTGTCTTCAAAGTAAGGACGAATAATTTTCTTTTTTTCTTTTTTAGGGGGAAAGGAGGAGAGGAAAATGTTCCTTGACCATTTTATGATGCTTCACATGACGATGCGTCTTCTCCTTTCAGAGGACACAGCCCACGTAATGCACATATTTTGTGAAGCGCATGCGGAATCTTATGTAACACCATATGAGCAACTATACGGACAGCAATTTCTATCTTACAATTTACATATTTGTTTATGAAAATAAACTGCCCGAATTTACCAAACATGTTCGGAAGCCGAATCAATCTCTCCAGCAGTATTACAACAGGATGGAAGTATGCTCTGAGTCTAATGTCACTAAATTAGATAATTATGTTATTCGTTTGTCACAACCTCACGCTGAAGGACCGCTACCGCAACAGACTTCTGTCCACTTTTGCCAACAATTTCACAAACTACAAGTGGGTAACGTCACGTTCTCAACTGCTTTGCGCGAAAATTGCTGTATTCCTAAAACATCAAAAGTTGGCATAATAAGAAATATCTTTCGAATGGAAGAAGATATTTTCATGGTTAATCAAGAGCTTCGGACGATGATACCAGTATAAGATGTTGGAGCTACATTTAATGAAGTAGGCGAATACCACTGCTCAACCTTGAGGGGTACACTTCAAACAATCAATTTAAAAGACATTAACTGGCATTGTATTTATTAAATTCGTTATTTGAATGTTTTGACCACACAACTTGTAGTTTTTAGATTGGTAATATAGTCAATGTTTTCACCTATGGCTAGTTAGTTAATAATTTTTTTTATAATTGATTAATTAGTAGGCCAGCACACGCTAATTCACCTAAGCTATGGGTGGTAGGCGTTGGAACATCTTTTATTATTATAAAGCCAAGCTAAAAACGTCAAGAAAATATTGCATGATCTGTTTCACACGACAAGCATTAAATTTTACATTTTTCGCTTCTCAGAACACCGTTTAATTAAAAACAAGCGGCAAATTTAATTTCAAGGTTTCAACTTTGAACTTATTCCCTCAATGTAGTTTTTCAATTTCGAAATTTTTAAATCGTAAAGTCGCAAGTTTCGAAATGTCGTAATAATGTTTTTTTTTCGAAATTTTATTTTTTATTTTTCGGGTGTTATGGATGAAATTGTTCGACTTCAAAAGTTTATATTTGTCATAGTAACGAAAGCAATACTGTGAAACATGCACTAATCGTTATTTGGCGTTTTTGACTCCAAAAGTGCGTGAAATGACTGTATGGCAGCGCTTAACGCGTTCATCGAACCCCACTTGATCGAGTCCAAAGAGCACGTGACTCCGAACGGCCAATTAGATAGACCAGCGGTCCCCGTCCCAGGGCCTACAAGCACTGCCCAGCGCAAGCCACGGTGGTGAGCGGGCCATAAGAGGACGCGCACGGTCAGAGAACGCCACTCGTAGGCCAGATTGACTAGCGACACAATCCTCTATGTCCTTGGAGCGAAAAGATATCCACCAGGTTTGTCTGCAGGGTTCCTTACTTTGACCAGCTTTGCTAGGAAGATAGGAATGCACCAGCTCCGTTTGGTGAGAGGTTCGTCCCATATAGCCCAGCTAAAAACTTTTCATAGTCATAACCCAGGTCCACTGTGTAATCCATAACAAAAAACCGAAAATCGTTCACAATATCCACCATTGTGGTGTGTACGTATGTTTTAGTTTTGATATTTTAGGCACTAGATATTTTCCTGTGGCCGGATTAATCCGCTCGACGTGCGTTCCGATTAGCACTCAGATGTGTCATCCATGGAGGCACATATGCGACGCACGCAATGCGAGGCACGCGCGTGCATGCATGAAGCAAACACTCGGTGCGCCTTGGCTGAATATCCTAAAATTATTTATTTATATTAAAGGAGATAAATAAAAAGGTTGAATTAAATGTATCGGAATTTATTAACAAAATGGCACGCTTATAGCGGGGATGGTGGAAAAAAGCCCAGAATCGCGATCGACTGTTCTCAAATTTTCATGTCTTCCCAGATGATAGCGTTACGTGCGGAAACTCTAGGAACTACGAGAACATGTGATTTAAATTTGTTACGGGTATAAATATAACCTATTATCGCCGTTTTGCAATTGCAAACTGTTTGTGTTTAGATGAAAAAAATTGTTGTGCAAAGTGTCAGTGCGAAAAACCTATATAATAAGTGATATAACAATATCGCGTTCTTTTTGTAAGGACTGTGATTCGGGTAGTAGGGCACAGAAAGAGAGAGGTATTAGTCGAAAAATCCTCAATATCTATACTTGCGTTCTATTGTATTTATATTTCTCTTCTTGTTTGATTGGCATAACTCATATAATTGTATAAATTATACAAGCATTACTACTGCGTTCGCAACACCAACTGACACTTGACATAACCAAACTTAACCTATAAACACACTCAATACTCCATAGCAAAGGACGATTTCTAATTTTATATTTTCACTGAAGGGAAGCTTTAATCTGGGAAGGCATAAAACTCTGAAGACAGGCGATCTCGAGCTGGCGCCAGTCGAAATGTATGGCGTGCGGTCTCCTTATAGTACTTCGTGATTCTCACAAAACTAGAAGCGGCACACACCGACGCGTTGCAATATTGCAAAAGGCATTGGGCTAGCCAGTTAGTTCCGCACAGTCCCATGTGCTCAGAAAATGGCGGCGTAGAGCGAGAGTGTAAGAGATGGGCAGACCTATTTATCTCTTTCACCCTCATGATTATAAAGAATATAGATTCTCTATCTCTTTCACATCTATGATATTCTGCTTTGTGATTCTGTTGCACTACACCTACAGGACGGCACCCTTATTAAAAACGCAATTGATTGTGTCACATCTTGTGCACGCACTTCAGTTACAATCACAAAATGTGGGCGAACATGGTGAATTTTGGCATGCGTCTCATGCGCACATCAACGTGCGCGTGACATGCGCGCACGAATTGTTCTCTGGGTGGCCTCTTAGGAAAATAAAACTGCTATTAGCAAAAAAGAAGTTAACCTCGGCATTCGCGGAACAGTTAATCCTAGAGCTCTAAATAGGAAGGTACTATGGTCCGCCATATTTATTCCATCAGCTGGGCAAATGGGTTCTCGAGTACACTTAATGCCCGAACAAAACGGTAAATACTGTTGATTATTCTTGATAATCCTTTATGTTATTATGAAATGTATATTGTGCTCCGCTGCGAGAAAATACGTGCTTTGCACTAAACGTATGATGCAACTGCATCGTCGAAGGAAAACAATTTCGCGACATAGTGTACACGTTTTAACTCCTACTCTTTGGCGTTTAATCTTTGTCATGTATGTAGGCAGGTAGTACATGTATGTAGATCTTCTAAAGAAGAATTAATTTTTATTTCTTGTCAAATTTTCCTCAAAAGAAAGAAGTTAGAATAAGGTAAAAAAGCATTTTGTCTTCTCTACTATTAAAAAATACATCAAATCAGTGAAGAATTTTTTGTTAACAAGTTTGGTTTATTTAAACATTTAAGAATATTCTTAAAAAGCTGATTAGAACATGATAATATTTCAATCTTTCGAATAGCAAAAATTAAATAATGTAGGCAAAAAATTGTTTAAACAAATTAAATTCGTTTAAACATTTAGGTGTTTTCATAATAAACGAATTAGTAATTAAAAGTATTAACATTTGTGTTAAATCAATGGGAACGTGTTAAATCAATGGGAAACTTTATGGTATTTGCGCCACCCCTAAATATTAACTGATTTTGCTCAAATTTTAAAAAATTTTTGCACATTTGAACAAAAATGGGAGGTGAAACCAGAGAAATTCGAAAAAAAATCCACTGAGCATAAATAAGAACCACCCTATAGTAATTACCTTTTCGTTGTTGCTTTAAGTGCACTCGAAACTGTCAAATACTTGTGCGAATTGTCTGCGTAAAAAAGCGTTTCACACTTTGTCCCTTTTGTACACATAATGGAAACTGATTTTTATTACAAGCACCATTTTCTTCCAAATATAAAAAATCGTACATTAATACGATTACGTAATAAAATTCAACATCGAAGTGCTGTTTTGCCCTATGAGACATTTACCTATTTGCCCAGCTGATGGAATAAACATGGCGGACCATAGTACTCTCCTTTATAGAGCCTTAGTTAATCAGAGAGGCCAGTATAGTATCGGAATACTGAACGAGCGTGAACCAGTCGCCAGATCAAACCGAAGGAATCAATTCATCACGTCGGGAAATTCGCTATAAATTTACGAATCCCAGACAATAAGAACAATTTGACCGAGAGTCGCGATCCCCGGTTTTTCGGAAAAAGCTGACACATCGGTCACAGAAACGATAGAAGCGATCGATCCGCTGCTCCGCGAATACATGTAGCTGCGCAAGTCTTCCTAGAGTTTTATTTAAAGTAAATCCAGCTGTTGTAGTTATTATGGAGTTTGTATTATGCGTCTGATATTTATAGGGTAGGATTAGATTGATGGAGACAGTTTAGAGACATATGTCGAAGGGTACAGTCAGATGTAGCCTATAGAGGATTATGGATGTGGCAGTATTAATTAATAAATAAAATATGTTTGTTTTATGTGAAACTCAACAGGTTGTGAATAAATATATGCCTCCAAAGAGGCAATAAATATATGTGGACCTCCAAAGAGGAGGTCCACGGGCGATCTTCAAAACGTATCCTCTAGCCAGCGTCCGGGTGAACGCTTGATGAGTTCAGACGATCCACCGGGAACGAATCCTATCAAAAATTATTTCTGCTCCCAAAATATAATCTACACTATCCATTAATATATTTTAACCTGACGATGATCTGTCCTCTGTAAATGTATATTCTAAGTTACGTAGTCATATTGAATTTTCAGGATCATGGAGAAAACGAAGGCCAAACTAACAAACAATTATTAGAAAATCGAGTAGTGGCTGGACCATTACTAATTTAAAAGCTAGGCTGACTACATCGTCAGACGATGCTCCTCCTCGAAAGAAGAAATTGCTGTCTTTGGATCTGTCAACATCTGTAAAGGATTAAATAAGTAATCTATACAGTACACTGAATTTTCTTAAATCAAGTAACCCCCCCCCCCCCAGGAAAAAATCAGCAAAAGTCTTAACAACTGATAACTACAATTCAGCTTTTGAAGTAAAGGAAACTGCAAAATCGAAATCTCCGCCGAGATTTCCAACAAATCCTAACTCATGTTCTCTTTCATTAGTTGCATATTATCAAATCTAAAAATAATTAAAAATGTACTCTATTGTAAAAATACTCATTTTATCCATATAAATATTCTCAAGCGACCTCGATTTGCCAACATCGGTGAAGGATCAAAAAACATTCTGCATAGTAAGTTCCCAGTGGGTAAAATACTATGAAAATCCCAAAAACGCCCTTGGGATGTTGCTAAGACGTCCTCTGTCCCATGTCAGTTGCAAAATCCAAAAGGGAAATACAGGAAGTTATTCGAGCAACAAAGGACGATGGCGACGACGAGAATAGTTAGTACATAAAATAACATTTCCCAATGGGCCAAAAGTTTAAGGATGTCCTAGAGACGTGTTTTGGACATCCCTAAGACGTCTTTTATAACATGTCTTTTGGTCATCCTAGGGATGCTTTTAAAGCGTCTAATGTCAGTAAGAAACATATCCCGAGGACGTCCATGTCCTTAAGACGTCTTTAGGTCATCTTTAGGACATTGGACGTTTTAAAGACTTTGATTGGCCTGACGTAGGACGTCCTAGAAACGTCCCAAGGACGTTCATGGGATTTTCATAGTTTAGTGCCCACTGCGTTCTTAACCCTTAGAAACTTCAGATCTAAGGTTTGTACTTTATGACTACAAAGTATACTTGTCCGAAGATTTTGAGTGAGCTGAACAGAAATCTGGCCTCAGAATTGCTCTATCACGCCAGGGATTTGAAAAATCCTAACCTAAGTCATCCTAACCTAAGTGCGAAAAACAATTTCATCGCTCTAAAATAACTTTCAAATGCATTTTGGTTCGCTCAAATATTTTTTTTTTCATTGAGATATTCAATTTTGAAGTTTTGAAGTTACATGAATTCCTCAAGTTTTGTACACCTTCAAAATTTCAAAATTAAATATCTCGAAGAAAAAAAGATACTTGAGCGAATCAAAGTGTATTTGAAAGTGCAATGGTTATACTTTAAGGAGCTGGCTGTAATTTTTCTCGAAAAAAAATAATATCGCAATTCTACATAATCTAAAATATAGGCTGAAATCGCGATTTTTGCACTTTTAGGTTCCCGGTAACAACAGTGGAATTCAGAAAAAATTAAGAATTTATATTCCTATGAATACGCGATTTTTCTTCCGTCTAAAAATCCCCCAACGGGAACTGAAAAAGTGCAAATCCTATTCCTCTCAATCGACTTCGTAAAATTTAACGAAATGTATATTTTATTTATTTAGGTTATGTTTGAAATATATCCGGACTAAGTATTTCAAAGTAATTTCACGTATCTTTTTTAATTTGATAATTTCATAGAGACACGTATATTTATTATGAAGATAAATTTTATTTAAAAAATAACCACACTTCGGTATTATGATACAGAATTTTGATTTCGCGCGTTCCCTCTCCGAGGTCCGCGCCTACTTGCCAAAACTCTTTCGCCGACGTCTACGTTCATTGGTCGACCGTTCCAATTCGTTTAAAACCGCAACTTACCAACAACGCATTTCCATTTTCTATCATAACAAATTTCTTAATATACACAGTACGTAGGTGATTTAAGCTATCTTGATGTATCAATAAATATCTACAGATGTATATATTGTTCACTACTGCAAACCTATAATGTGCACTACAGCTAACCTAATATGTGAGCTTTCACTGTTATGCATACATTTTGGTAAATATATTTGAGTTTTTTTTATAAAGATGTAAGTCAATAAATACCAAGTACTTTTCCATTAGCAGAAAACAAAATACACCGCACAACATTGAATAAACCTCACCTTTGTCAACTTATATACTTCATTATCGATCCCTCCATGCTTCTTCTATTCTCCAAATAATTTTCTCAAAATGATTCCATAACCATACTTATCTCAATGCAGTCGAGACTTAATCTATTTAGATAAATGTTGGTAAATATTATTTATTATCAATTAAGTTTTAATTACTTAATATTCAGTGGTTTTTTATTTCTTATTAGGCAGAAGGAAAAAAATACATTGTCTCACAGAAATCACGTCTTGCATATTCTGAAATTCACAAAACTTTTTTGTTCATCAATTCTACTTTTTGAAGATCCGATTGAAAAGCATTTCACTATTTTATAAATACATTCTAAATTTATGACTGTGATCTAAATGATTGAAAATGAGCTCTACGTGTAATCATGAACAAAACAGAATGAAAGTTTGTGCGCTGTGTGAAAAAAAAATATTTCGCAATGGTAAAAAATTGTGTTTCTTCAAAGTGACTAGTACACACGAAACGCGAATACAAAATTATGTTAATTCTAACCATGATAAGTCAAATTCAAAGTTCCCAACAAGCATCTGCAACTCGTGCCACATAACACTCTTAGATCGTGCCTATGGTAATTGTCAGCGACCTTTACAAAAAATGCCAAACTATGATATGATACAACTGTCGAAAAGCAAAAGATCTACACGTAATATATGCTATTGTTACATTTGTCAAACGGCAAGAGTTGGAGTCATTCAAAAGCAGTAGTTGGATGAAGATCTACTCGGCAATTCAATGAAGTGATTAATGTGTCTAATGGGTTATACGGGATTAATAACGTCGCCTCGATTCTTCGTACAGATCTAAAAAATAACGAGACGAATTCAAATTCGGTTACTCGATGTAAGACGTGTTTAAGTGAAATTAGTAAGGATAAATCACACAATTGCAATAGCCGTATTTCACTTCGTGAAAATGCTTTGAAAATTGTTGAAAGTCCCCCTGAAAAAAACTGCCAATTTTACTGTTTAGGTGTTAGATAAATTTAGAGTAAGTACAAGGGCATCGATAAATCACATGAAAAAAGTAACTAGTCTCATAAGATCTATCATCGGAAGAAGCGCTTTACCATCGAACTATGTTGAACACATGTCAAAAGAATAAAAAAAATTGGAACGTTTGTATCATCTTGATGAATTATTATTCGATACTGATTGTAAAGAGGGCAAAGAGAAAAGACCTGTTGTATGGGAAAATTCTGGGGAACTATTAGATTATGTTGTAAGCGGTCGAAAAATAATTCGATATACAAACTTAAAGGTTATGATGGATGGTGGCCAAGGTTTTTTGAAAGTCTGCTTATCTGTATTTCCCGAAATCAATTAATTGAATGATAACGATAACGAAACGTTTAAACAAACTAGTGTGCAAAAATTATTAATTTTAGGTATCTTGCCAATGGTAAAAAAACTTATCAAAATGCTACATTACTTTTCGGTCTGATAAAACCTAATGATATATCATTCAAATGTGTGTCCGATTTAAAATTATTTTTAATTATCAATGGTCAGCAAACTGCGTCAGCATCGTTTCCATGCCCATACTGTTTGTATCATTAAATAACTTACGAAATCACGAGAAAGATATTCAGTCTTATACTCTTAAAACATATGGTGATTTAAATCGCGATTACGATGCGTACTACACGCTCAGTAAACTAGCAGAATATCAAAATAAAAATATTGCTAAAGATTGTCACAGTACCGTGAACCGGCCTTTGTTCGACGATCTCGAGGACACTGTTCTATTAGACAAATGTGTGATTCCAAAGTTGTATATAATGCAAGAGTTAGTTAATCATTTATTCTGGAAAGGTATCGTACCTTTAGTGAGTCATCAGAAAGCTCTATTGTGGCCGATAAAGTTGAATCTTATCTTGAGAAGTTATATGGTAAATGCTTCGAAGGTGATGTTTGCCGAACGCTTTTGAAAGAAGCTGATAAATTAAACGACTTTGGAATTTACAAGGAAGTCGGTTATTTCGCATTAGTGCCTTATATATCAGCATTTAAAGTAATGCACAAAATTGTTCACGGTTATTTTAGAGCTCATACCATAAACCCTGAATATAATTTACAAAGCCTTTTCAATAAATCGAATTATGCACTGAAAAGTACTGAAATATCTGAAACTTTGAAAATTCATGTATTATTGCAACATTTATCAGATTGTCTTAAATTCCTTGATAACAGTGGTCTCGGTCTTTGGCCAAAGCAAGCAGGGGAATTAGTTCATAGGGAGTTTAGTAAAACTTGGGAGAGCTTCAAAATTAATTCGATTGTAAATCCAAAGTATGCTGAGAATTTGAAAAAAGCGGTAGTGCAATTTTCATCGCTAAATCTTTAAGACCGCCTCTTTGTAAATAAAGTAAACGAGCGGTTTAATTGATTATCGATGTTTCTGGCATTTCGAAAGTCATTGTTATTGAAATAAATAAATTTTTATATTGTCATCATTATTTTATTCTACTAATTCATTCCATCTATAAGCATAAAGAAGTTTGCTTTAATAACTTGCAATAACAATAATAAATTACACGAAAACTTCGATCTACGATATTTCACGAACGGAAGCAGCTTCGATTTTGGTTGAACCGGATTTTGAACCAGTGAATGCTCTAAAACACGATGCCGTCATCCGTTTTTGTCGTCAATTTAGGTCGTAAATATGGTTCTTCCAAATTCATATGCCAAAGATGTCCGCAGGGCTAGTCTTAAAGACGCCCCACAAAGACCTATAAGAGACATGATTTTTTTTCACGCTAAAAGGTGAAAGACTTCCCTGTGGGCACTAGAACATCAAAAGGACGTCCTAAAAACTTCTTTATATGTGCTATGACTTTGTCAGTATAATTTGAGCCATTCAGAGTATGAAATTCAATGTCGAAAAAGAATAATATTGTAGGGCTTTAAGAAAGAAACATTTTTTTCTACCGAATATTTTCATGTCGTGCGTTGCTTGGCTTAACATGTTAATTATCGTTTGTTTTTTGGGGATTTGAAAATGATATAACTTTAATAATTTTGCTTTTATCGAAAAAAGTCGAAGAGATAAATTGTTCGCGTTTCTGAGCACTACGGAAAAACATACATAGAATTTTTGAAAGTTGTTATGCCAAAAAAAAGTTGTTATGATAACATTGTAAGGCTCCCCGAAAGAATCATTCATTTACTCATGACCTTTTTTCATATCATGCTTTGTTTGGATTAAAATTTTCATCTTTGTTTGCTTTTGAGGATTTTGAAAATGCTATAACTCTGACAATTTTGACTTTATTGGAAAAAGGCACACCGTGATCCTTTATAACATTCTGAGAACGTTTGTTGGTTGTCCTCGGGATACTCTTGATAACATCCTGAGCACGACACGATGTCAGGTCGCACACGACCTCAGGATGTTATCAAGGACGTCTTGGGGACAACCTACGGATGTTCTTAGGATGTTATCAAGGACGTCCTAGACAACCTACGGACGTTCTTAGGATGTTATCAAGGACGTCCTAGACAACCTACGGACGTCCTCAGAATGTTATAAAGGATCACGTTGTGCCTCGTGCACCCTAAGAATACGGAGCGACCCAAGAACAACCGCCTTCCGCATTTTTCCCGCAAGTGTTCTAGCATATTGTTGTCACGCAGGGATGCTTTTTAGGCCATTAGCAAGTGAAAGCTTGGCACCTCCAAGAGCGCCGATGATAAGG
>NC_046664.1:130429991-130512082 GCF_010883055.1 Belonocnema kinseyi | reverse complement strand
TCGAGATAGATAAGATTTGATGCATTTTGCTCACCCCTAATACTGAAGTCAAGTCCGAGTGTTTCAGCAGCCTCCTCCGCTGCTTTGTACAGAAATTCTCCTATGCCCACTTCTTCGTGATTCCTGACCATTTTAAGAAGAGAGTCTCTTCCATTTGCAAATCTATGTGCTGTACCCAGAATAATCCTGTTGTAAAGACATTCAAGACTCAATATTCCGCGACCCCCTTGACGGCGTGAGATGTACAGTCGCGGAACGGAAGACTTAAGATGAATCCTTTTGTTCATGTGCATAAACTTTCTTGTCCCGATCTCAAGAGATCTGAGCTTGTTCTTCGTCCATGAAACTACTCCAAATAAATAGAGTGTTACCGGAACGGCAAGCATGTTCGTTGCAGATACTTTGTTCCTCGCCGACAGTTCGGAAGACCAAATCTGTCGGATGAGACGTTTGTATCTGCTTCGGAGAGTATCCTTCATAGATGTCACATCCTGAATGCGGCTCTGTGGCACGCCCAGGTATGTATAAGTCTCTCCAGCGCAAAGGTGTCGTATGGCGCTTCTATCAACGAGCTCAGGATCTTCAGGGATGCCATTAAGTTTTCCTCGCTTCAAATAAACCTTGGCGCATTTGTCTAACTCAAATTCCATTCCAATTTCCTTAGTATACCGTTCGGCTTCAGATCTGAAAAAAATTGAGTAATACATACAAGTCAAACTTTTCTAACATAAGAAAATCTTTCTACTGCTTTGCCATCATAGTTTACGAAGAATGAGAAAATAAGAATTCGACTTCGTAGTACGATGAGGGCAGCACCTCGATAGGGAATTTTTGACGTCTTCCAACTTTTAGTGAACAATATTTTATTTTTATCGTTCTCCTAAACATATTAGTTCAGTTTATTTTAATGTGGTAAATAAAGTATATCTAACTTTTGAAAATGTTAAATTACAAACTTTGTTTCCTCTACGATTCACAGTTGAAAACTTTTTGGTTGCTAAGACATTTATCTTGGTAATTCGCCAATTGATGAAGACTGCACGTATGAAAACAGTCATTTCATAGCGAAAGTTGTGTGCAGATACCAAAAAAATTTATATTATACTTCTTTACTGAATCGTAGAAACCTGTTTTAGATATGCAATTCTAAAAAATCTGACCCCTGGTGAGTGACTTGGGCAGACTGTGAAGCCCCCCGCTTGCCGCTCTTGCACCATGCCTGTGGTATACGCACTGTACACAACGCGCCAGTTTCAAGCGAGAAAAAATAATCTCAACTTAAAATTACAAAAAACAGCAACAACAAGAACATTTTCGGGAAAAAGCGAGCTGAGCGATTTGGTATAATTGCCTTTAGACTTTGACAGCCGTTTGAAGCGCCTTAATGTGTTTCAGTATATTATTCTATGATCTTTAATAAAAAAAATATATATTTTTGTTTATATTTATAGAATTTCACTAATAAAAAACGTATTAATACTTTCAGAAACGTTTATCTGTGTATTGATAAAGAATAATAATATTCTTCAATTATAATTACAAAACTGCGTTGCTTCTTTTTAAATAAATTTTATTTAGAAAAGCCGTAATTTTTTATTGCGTAGAAGCAATATAAGAATGGTTCGGAACCCACCTTAAGCCATAGGTCCCCCCATCGTGTACTTGACTGCAACCCAGTCCGTCAATGATGGGGTAAAATCAGGCTTTGTCCAATATGTCTGGACAGACTGCTCTCATCAGATCACTTGATTGCATTATAAAAATGCGTCAGTGACTGATGATATATACCGGGACATCCCCGTGCAAAAATGATCAAATAAAAATCCATCTTTAACCAAAAATACCTTCGATATGTTGGGCAGTATAAGCCTGTCACAACATTTCAACACAGAAATGTTTTTATAATAATAATAATTAACAATAAATGAGCCTCAGTGGCTCAGTCGGTTAGACACTCGGACTTCACCTCACAGGTCCGGGATTCGATCCCTGAGCCGGTACCTCTAGAAATTTTTCAATGTACCTTTACTGAGGTTCTGGTGGTTCGGAACCCACCGCTGTAGGTCCCCCCATCGTGTACTTGACTGCAACCCAGTCCGTCAATGATGGGGTAAAAACCAGGCTTTGTCCAATATTTTTGGGCAGACTACTCTCATCAGATCACTTGATTGCATTATAAAAATGCGTCCGTGACTGATGATATATACCGGGACAGCCCCATGCAAAAATGATCAAATAAAAATCCAACTCTAACCAAAAATGCCTTCGACATATTGGGCAGCATAAGCCTGTGACTACATTTCAAAACAAAAATGTTTTTTATAATAATAATATAGACAATAATAAAGATCGTCTGTGATTCGTTATTAGTGCTCGAACATGAACGCTAGAACTTTAGTGCTAACTGTTACCCAACAGATCTCAATTTTTGTTCTTGATTTATTCTAAAACACATTTGCAAAAGGATTCTAGAACTTCGATATACACTATTACGGCACAGTTCTAGAACAAGCTAGGATCAAATGTTACAGAACGTCTGTGATTGGTCAGTTCTAAAACAATTACGTAACAACTGTTCTGGAATAGTTATTAATTTTTTCCCTGAATTGTTCTAGAACACACTTGTAACATGGTCCTAGAACTTCGAAACAAGACTATTACGGCACAGTTCTAAAACAAACTTGGAACAAATATTAAAGAACGTCTGTGATTGGTCAGTTCTAGAACAATTACGTAGCAAGTGTTCTGGAGCAGTCATCAATCTTCGTTCCTAATTCGTTCTAGAACACACTTGTAACAGGGTTTTAGAACTTTAATATAACACTATTACGGCACAGTTCTAGAACAAACTTAAAACATATACTATAGAACGTCTGTGATCAGTTTGTTCTAAGACATTTCTAAAACAACAACGCGACATTGTTGAATCACTTATTATATAGTTATTGAGCACTGACACTTTGCACAATAATTTTTATTGTCTAAACACAAACAGTTTGCAATTGCACAACGGCATTAATAGGTGATATTTATACCGGTTCAAAATGTACATCACATGTTCTCGTAGTTCCTAGAGTTTCCGCACGTAGCGCTATCATCTGGGAAGACATTAAAATTTGAGGACATTCGATTGCGATTGTGGGCTTTTTCCCCCATCCCCACTATAGGCGTGCTATTTTGTTAATAAATTCCGATACATTTATTTTATTTAACCTTTTTATTTACCTTCTTCAATATAAATAAATAATTTTAGGATAGTCAACTCACGCGAACTGAGTGTTTGCCTCATGCACGCACGCGTGTGTCTCGCATGGTTTGCGTCGCAAATGCGCTTCCATGGTTGGCGCATCAAGTGATCCCAGATTTGAAACGAGGTACACTCCAATACTATCTCAGGTCTATGCCCGTGTGAATATAGTAAAAGACAATGTACATGACTGGGTTGCGCGCGCAACCCATTTCTCCTCTTCTGAATTTGAAAACTCGAAGGTGCACGATTACGGGTCGGAACCTTATTTATACCTTGATCCGCATTTGAAAGAAATTAAAGAAATTGGCGATTTTGAAATTCATCTCATTAGAATTAAAAACTCAATTATTTGGTTCAAAAATTAATTATTTTGTTGGAAATGTAACTATTTTGTGAAAAAGTCTTCTTTTCTATCAAAAGTTCAACTACTTTCTTAACATGTGTTTTTTTTATTTGAAGGTTCATCTCTTTCGTTGAAAATACATTGTTGAGACTGAAAAGTTAAAAAATTTAACTGTTCAGTTGAAAGTTTAAGTCTTTTTGACTTTAAAATTAAATAATTGATTATTAGTTTTTAAAATCATTTTCAATTATGACTTCAAATATTATTTCAGCCTAAAAAAATTTATTTTGAACCCATTTAATTTGAAATTTTTTAATTAAAAATAAAGAAAATTTCGTTAATTATTAGCAATATTTGACCATTCATTCAAAACTATCCACTATAAAAAAAACTATTAAATCCTATACAAATTTGAACAGAATGTTTCGAAATAAAAAGCCTTGAATTGTTAAAATTGTTGTGGTTGCTACGAAAATTGAACATGATTTTTTATTTCGAAAAATTAATTTTAAGTGAGTATTTAATAAGATTTTAAAAATTAAAAAAAAGAATCAGGACGATTTTAATACAATTCACAGGATAAAGTTTCAAGCAAAAATAGAATAGTTCAATTTCCACATAAAAACGATTAATTTTTAATCAATCCTAAAATAGTTACATTTTCACATACAGAAAAATAATTTTTAACAGAAAAAATGAATTTTCAACAAAGTTGTTAAATTGTCAACCAATAAAATGAATTTTCGACCAAGAAAATTAATGATCTACAAAAAAAGAAAAATTTTAAACAAAATACATGAATTTTCAACGAAATCATACGAATTATCTACAAAAAGTTGAATTTTTTAAGCTAAAAATATGAGTTTTCAATCAAAGAGTTAAACTTTCAACCAAATAGTTAAATTTTCAATTATAATTATAAAACGTTGTTAAAAAAGCGTATTTTTTTACAAAGGAGTTCAAATCTTAGTAAAATAATCGTCTTTTAAAACTAAGAAGATGTACAGTTCATGTTTGAACCAAACAATTGCATTTTTGATCAAAAATGATATATTTTCAACCAAAAAGATTAAATTTCAACCAAATAAGGTCAATTTCCAACAAAATACGTGAACTTTCATTGAAATTATATAATTTTAAAGTCAAAAAGAGTATTATTTGCAAGAAAAGTTAAATTTTTAACCCAGAAATACGATTTTTCAACCAAAATTTTAATTTTCGACCAAATAATTTAACTTCCTATCAAATTGTTGACTTTTAACGCCCAAAAGATGCATTTTTTTACAAAACAGTAAAATGTTTAACAAAAAAGTTAATTTGAAGGCAAATAGTTAAATTTTCAACTATAATTATGAATCTTTAATAAGAAAAATTATTTTTTTACTAAGTAGTTCAACTTTAAGTGAATAATCAAATTTTTCACCCAAAAATTATGATTTTAAGTTTTAAGAATATATTTGCATTTACAACAAAACGCCTTTGCAACCAAAAAATATTTACAGTTGACATTTCAATCGAAAAATGTAATTGTTAACCAAAAAGTATAAATTTTCCATAAAACAATTTAATTTATACAAAGAAAGACGAATTTTTAACAAAACACATGATTTTTTAACCAAAAGTTGTATAGTTTAATTGACAAATTCAAAAATGTATTTGCAACAACACATAAAACATATTTACATCAGAATAGTTAAATTTTCAACGAAAGACATGAACCTACAAATAAAAAAATAAATAAATTCGAACAAATTAGTTGAACTTTTGATAGAAAAGGGGACTTTTTTACAAAATAGTTACACACCTTATCGTTTTCTTAAACAGATGTAGTAATTATTTAGTTTGTAAAATATAAGGAAAAATCTTGATAAAATTATATAATTTTTTGGGAGTTCATTAAGCTTTTAAAATTTATATCATGAAACTATTATTAGTATGAAATTAGAATTTCAAAAATCTTAATTACCCACAATTGATCCATTGATAAGCTACAGACCTTGAACACTTAAATTACTAAATTGGAAGGAAGGTTATGTAATGAAAGAAAAACAACAATTTTGAGCCGTATATATATAAGTAAATATATTGGATCGTTGGAAAAATCCTGAAAGGCATAAAAAAGCAACGAAAAGAACCTACAAAAAAATTTGGGAATAAAAAAATGAAAATATTTTACAATTTTCAAAAAGCTTAATTTTTTTTAAATCCGCAAAAATCTACATCATGTTTCAAATTATTTAAAATAATTTCAAGTTTTAAATTAATTTTGAATCTTTTTGTAAATAAAAATTGTAGCTTTCAAAGTTAAAATTTAGCTCATTACAATTTTAACAATTCAAGGCTTCCCATTTCGAACCATTCTGTTCAATTTAAAATTGAATGGGTTCAAAATAAAAATCTTTTTAGACTGAAATAATATTTAAAGTTATAATTCAAGATTATTTAAAAAATTAATATCTATTAATCCTTTAATTTTAAACTGATTCAGAATCATCTTGTAAAATTAATCTTTTTTTATTTATAAATACCTTAAATTCAATTAAAAAAATTTAATTAAAAATTCTTGCAATTAAAAAAAAAATCTTAAGCAAAAACAAATAAAAAAATTTTCTATTAAATAATTGGTGTTTTAACTAATATATAATACAGGATAAAATTTCAACCAAATTTGGAATAGTTCAATTTCCAGATAAAAACTGTGATAAAAAATTGAATTGAACAAGAATAAAAACGAATCTTCAACAAAATTGTTAAATTTTCAAGGAAAAAGGTGAATATTCGACCAAGAAGATTATTGTTTTATAAAAAAAAAAATGATTTTTCAACGTAACCAATATATACGATTAATTTTTAATCTATCCTATAATAGTTACATTTTCAGATAAAGATAAATCATTTTTAACTGGAAAAATGAATTTTCAACAAAGTTGTTAAGTTGTCAACTAATGAGATGAATTTTCGAACAAGAATATTAGTGATCTACAAAAAAAGACAAATTTTAAAACAAATGCATGGATTTTCAACGAAATTATTTATTTTTAAAGTCAAAAAGACAAATTATCTACAAAAAGTTGAATTTTTTAAGCGAAAAATATTGGTTTTCAATCAAAGAGTTAAACTTTCAACTAAATAGTTAAATTTTTTAAATTTTCAGTCTCAAAAATGTATTTTCAACGAAAGAGATGAACCTTCAAATAAAACTAAAAAACGTAACAAAGTATTAATATTTATATCATTTATATTTTATACCTGAAATAACGTAACCTCAAAATGTACGCATATAAAGAGGCGCGCGAAGTATTCAAATCATGAGAATCGCCAGCATCGAAATCTGTCAATATTAAAATCCCAATCTCTTGATTTTATTTCAAAGCAGATAGAGATATAAATAGAACCACCGAAGTATTCCGACCGGCAATCGTGCACCTTCGAGTTTTCAAATTCAGAAGAGGAGAAATGGGTTGCGTGCGCAACCCAGTCATGTACATCGTCTCCTACTATATTCTTATGGACATAGACCTGTGATGGTATTGGAGAGTAGCACGTTTCAAATCTGGAATCACTGGGCGGATCTGAGTGCTGATCGGAACACTGCTACACTTCGTCAATTTGACCTGCTCCTTTGTTAAAGCTCGAGGCTCATTTAAGTCCTCAACATCCACCTTACCTAAATCTTCTGTATACACAAAATTACTTGTGATAAAGAACAACTGCAGAATCTCTTACGAAATGTAAAATTCGATTGACACATTGTGATAAATGAATGATTAAATAAATTAATAATTAATATTTATAATTAATGGATAATTAATATTTAACTTATTATCAATAACTATTACTGAATGAATTATCAATGAATTCGTTAATTATAAATGAATGAACAGATGATTCAATTATTAATAATTTAATAAATATTTATTGATGAACAATGATCATAATAAATATTAAATTTTGATTTATTTTATCTATCATTGTTAATCTGAATTATTTATCAATTTAATGCTTATTAATGACTTATTATTAAATCATTAAATATTAATTAGTTATAAATAAATAGATGGTTCAGTTATTAAAATTTCAATAATTATTTATTAATAAGTAATAATTTAATTATTAATTAATCATCAAAACTTGTAAATTTTAATTCATTTGATTTCAATTCATTTAATTTAAATTATCATTTTTCTATTATTGTTATTATGAACATTTAAAAATTTATTAATTTTCCGTATAATACTTTATTATTTTTCAAATATCAGTTATATTAATTATTTAACAATTATAATTAATTTAATGCTTATTGTTTTATCAATCAAAAAGTCGCTTCTATTGCAGAATTGCATTTGAAAAAAGAAATGTCATTTTGTATGTAAATCTCCATAAGTGGAAGAAGTGAATTGCGTAGTCCTATTAATTAATTTTGTTCAAAACCAAAAATTAGGCACTTTCTATTTTCATGTACTAAACTTAGGATTTACAAGAAAAGTAGCTCTAAAACGGTTGTAGCGTCTGTGTATGGAGTCGAATCGTTAATCTTGATGCAGTCGAATTGGCGTGAGTCGAGGGATGCGACGCAAACCTCGATGCTATTGTGGACGTTTCCTTACAGGTACAATTGCTCGTATTCGTTGGCGATTCGTCATTGTTCATCTGTAGCTCAATCTCAACATGAGCTCCTTCAGGATTTTCTAAGGGCCTGCTCACTTCGAAATTGATCTGGTCGTAGTTGGCGTCCGTCGAGTTCTGCTCATAACATACTGTAACGTTATTCTACTTATCTCTTTTGATGTGCTTATCAATACTGAATTGCAAATCCAAAATAATAATAATTGATAATTAATTGCGATACCAAAACTCAGAGATCTAACTCACTTCCATCCTTTAATTTGATTTAGATTTTAATATGTTTGTCTTGACCTTTCCAGCTCATAAAGTTAATTATGAGTGTTGGATTAATCGATTTTAATTGGCCTGCTTAGGAAATTGGTACCGAGTACACACGTCGGTTCCAATCCTGCTAGGACGACAAACCTGAAACGAATTAATTAATTATTAACAAAAATCTCAAAAGAAACTCTATCGACAAATTCTGGTTTCCAATTAACGTTGAATTTTATTTCACCCTTCTCTACTTTTCATCCCTTGATCTTAAAATAGTATTGCATCAAAAATCCCCTTGTTACAAAATTATCCCTGAGTTCTGGATCTATGGTGACTCTTATCTGAATCCTGTTCATTTTACCCCTTTTTTACGCAATTTGTTACTTATATTTTAGGAGAGTTGAGTCCACAGAAGCGAGAATCAAAATTGCGGACTGAAATATTCTAATCTATTTGGAATCGCCTAAATTTCCATGTCTTATCCCTTTAATTTTTGATCGCAGGCTAAATAAGTTAGTTGTTTTTCCCCTTTTTAAAAAGAAGACAGATTTACCCCTTTGTTTTCAAAATTGTACCTTATAAAATAAACTTTATTTTACGTAAATTACGTGCACTATTTACATAGAAATCTGTCTATTTTTCCCACACTTTTACTTCCCTTATGGTGAATCAAAGCTTGAGCATACATATGCTCATTTATTTCACCCTCCAAATTTTACAAAAGATCTACCTTTTATTTCATTTTCTCGTTTTTCTTCACAAAATCCATGAGACTATCTTGGGAATTGTACTAATTGCTAAGTACATGGTTCTGTGAGCCCATACTAATTACCGTCCACTGCATTCCGACTCTAATTTAACTTTTTTTTTCCTCGCTGTATTAGTTCCTGTAAATAACAAGTTGCTAATACAGACGAGGTCCAAAAAATGTTCAGAATACACGGGCGATCTTTTTCGCCTTACCTGAACCAAGTCGTTATTTTTGCAAGGATAGTAAGAGGTTTGAACACTGGCATTTTTTTGTTCTCATAAGAATGGGTTGCGCAAGGATGAGCGGATAACCCTCAAGTGTAGCCTCAGCCTATCAGAGCGGAGACAAATTGGCAAGTAAGGGAACTGAAATAACAGTTTTAATTTTATTATTTATGTTTTTAGATTCAAATAACTTGAGATCACTCGTATGTCCTTCTCTGTCCTCCTTACCTATATCCGTGGTGATCACGTATCACGGTGGACCTCGAATTGATAGCTCGTTCGAAAAAGTCGAAAGCGAAACGTCTATTGCTCGCTAATGCTTGACGTCGACTCTCGATCCCGTCCTTTCTCGGTTATCAGCCTGGACCCAACGTCGTCGCTTCGATCATCCCTTCTTCCTAGATTTGTTGCGCACGCACCGGCACCTGTTTCGTATAGCGGTACTTGAGACCTATATAACTCTTTTGCCCAGGAATTCGCAAGTCATTGCAGGAGCGTAATTATTTTCTGTTTCGCCCGCATTTGCATCATTTTTACCAAAATGAATTAATTTTATATGCTGACCCATTTCAGTGCCCCCTAAACGAAGGAATGTTTTACATGTTTGAATAGATTCAAATTTTTCTGAAAATCGCGGGTTGACTGTGACCCTCTAAAAGAATGAATACAAAATAAAATTCTTGAAGGCATTCGTTTATTTTTAATGAGGTATTGTGTTTCTGTTACTAGAAATAAAACATTTTTGTTCAGGAGAAGCGTTTTTTTAAATATTATTACTAAGATCTGATTTATTATGTACAAAGAGAAAAAAGTTTGTTATTGTTAAATTTTTTAGAAGTCTTTAGGGTCTTCGAAGTCTTTTACATCATATTTGTTATTTTGTTCTTGAAACATTATAAATGACTAGAACGATCCATTAACATGTTCCTCCCACAATATCTCATCATCGTCCTCTTTTTTCTCCTGTTCTTTTTCCTTCCTTCCCTGCCTGTTCCTGAATGCACGCCTTCGCCAGTGGGCCTCTTTGAGCTTGTGACTTATGTCCTTCATATACTCCATCATTTCTTCCCATACTCTTTTATGCGAGTTTCTAGTTTTATCTCCTCCTTTCGCCATGGTTTTTTAAAAATCCCGGTTTCTGAGGTATCGCCTGTTTTTTTCGGGATGTATATTTGTCCTGGCATTTTTCCCTGTCCGTATTTGTTTGTTTGACACATTTTGTTGGACCTTTTAATTTTGGGGTTTCGGACATTCGTTCGATGCTGTGTGGCCGCAACGGCTATGCTGAGATATCATATTTAAATACGCAATACTTCCTCCCAACATCCTTCCGCCTGCGTTCCTGCAACCCTCATTTCTTTTCTTTTCGGGGGTTCCATTTATTTTGCTGTTCCTTTATTCTAGAATCAAAAAAATCAAAAAAATAAACAATGTTGACATTTCCTTTTATATTAATTAATTATTTTTAGTTGTTCCCCATGATATCTTTTTTGTTTATTTGCAAAATTTATTGGTTATTGTTATTTGATTGTATTCTATTTGAGGTAAGGGCTGTTTAATGCTTTTTTTATGTTTATTTCATTTTCTATCAAGTGGACAAAATTTTGATTCTTGCAGGATTTATAATTTATGTGGTTGAATCTGAGAGTTTCTCATTGGTTAGTCCTTTTTTAATTACATGTGATTGGTTATCCATTGTCTTCGTTTCTTTTCCCCTTTCATATTCCGCTTCTTTCTGAATTCCGCACAACTATTTGCTTTAAATTTTATAACACAAGATCTTGTTTGATCGAAAGCCAACTTTAGACTGCAAATTTTTGCATTTATTTTCGTGCACTGTTATGGTTTGCTTTCATATAATCGGCTTATCGTTGGAAATTTCAATTACAGTTTTGTTTTTCTTATTTTTCTATTTTATATATACATGTTTTCTTTCTAGACCTTTAATTGCTTTCTTACAGTTGATTTTTTTTATAATTATTTTTAATTCTATGATTTTTCTCTTTCTTTTCTAGTTAGACAAGGGTAGAGTTTTTTATACTTCTTATTCTTTTTACTTTTCTTTCTTATCAAATTTCTTCTATTGTCTAAATATGTATTTTTGAGTAATTTTTTTCTTCTTTTGTTTTTATTTTTATCCAGACTGTTACGTCTCCTTTTTCCATCCTTTGTTTTTTTTTACAAACTCAATTAACTATTTTTTTCTAATTCCTAAATGATCCACAGTTTTATATTATTGCCTTACGTTTTATTCCCTTTTTCATAATTCTATTAATTGAGTAATTCTTATTATAATTCTTGACTAATTCTCAACTTATTTAGATCGTTCATTTTTCTTCATTTTTCACCTATTTCTAAATTAATCTACTTATTCTTGAATTCTTAAGCTTTCATGGCTATTTTATTTATCTGAATCTTAATTTTAACTTTTTACATTATTTTATTACTTTGCTAAACGCTCTTATAATCTAACTAATTGCTAGGTTATCCTCTTCTTTTCTTTGGGTGTACCGCTTTGTATTCCCTTTGCCCTCTTCTTTTCCAGGATTCCACAGGATATACCTGCCCGGTTTTACTTCCTTTTTAATCTCAAAAGGTCCATCATATATATGTAGAAATTTTGCCAGTATCTTATTCACTTTGTCGCATCTATTTAACATTTTTAGTAAGACCATGTCACCGACTTATAATTTAGTAATTTTGTGGGTCCAATTAAATTTCTCTGCTATTTTTCTTTGCTTTGCGGAGTATTGTTTCGTGGATCATTTAGATCTTCCTTTCATATCCAAAGTTGGGGGTTAATGGAGGCAGCTTGAGCCAATTTGCCCACGCTCTTTTTGGCTTTTTATTTAGCTGGATTTCAATAGGTGTGTGTATTTTCCGAGTATATGCCGTGTATTTCATTGACTTTTTGTGAAGTGGAATTTGCCAAAAGCTGCTGACTAAATCTAATGTTCACATTACTTTCGTACCTGAACATCTTTGAAAAAGAACCTCCGTTGGTTCTGCGCATTCATAAGCATTAGTCATTAAATCGTTTAAATTCCGTACGTCTAAGCAGATTCGTATCGATCCATCTTTTTTTGCAGTGATAACTAGAGGGTTAATATAAGTGCTGTTTGATTTCTGGATGAATCCTAACTTGAGCAAGGTTTCAATCTCCCTATTCACCTTATCCCTAAGAAATATAAGTATAGTTTAAGTTCGCATTAACAACTGTCTTTTTTCGTGGATTTGTAATTCGTGTTTATATATATATATATATCTTACCCGGTTTTTTGAGAAAACTTTTTTTATAACGGTGTATTAACTTGAAAAACCTTTCTTCTTCATTTGTTTCTAAGGTAGTGCTTTGATTTACCTTTTCTTTAATTTCTTCATCAGTTAAAACAAATTGATTTTGGGGTTCATCATAAGTTTCAATGTCATTTATTTCTTCACGGCATTCGGGTAAACTTCCTCGGAAACAAAATATTTTCCCAAACACCTTAAATATTTCTCTTTTTGAAAATTTTCGGGATCAAATATCAAACTTATTCTCTTTGGACCCTTGTCCATAAATTCAATTTTAATATTTTTTCTTAGTGTCTCAACCCCATAGTATTTTTATGAAAATCAATTTTACTTCTTAATCTTTTCAACAAATCGACCCCAATTATGCAGTCTTTATTTAGCTTTGGTACTAATAAAAATACATAGGCTCCATTTTTATTGTCTATTTTAAAATTCGCATAAACCTGATGTTTTAATTTTACAGGTTTCGCCCCAGTAGCTCCGACAATTAATTACTGGACGTTTATCAAGTATTTTTACTACTCCATTATCTTTATTGTCTAACAAATCACCTCGCACCCAGATAGCACAAGAGTTTGCGGCAAGCTTGCCTAAACCTTGCGCTGCAAGGTCCGGAAGCTTGCATTGCAAGGTTGAGGCAAGCTTCTTGCAAATAAGACAATGTCCGCCATGCGGCAATATTGCAAGGCAAGATTGAGGGACCATAGCCATGGGAATCTTACTGTAAGCTTGCCTGCAATATTGAGGGAACATTGGAGGAAAATTCGTGGGATCAAGTTCAAGATTGACAGGCAACGTTTCTTCAATCTTGCTTAGCAATATTGCCACATGACGGACATTTTCTTATTTGCGGGAAGCTTGCCTGCATCTTGCGATGCAAGCTTCCGAAACTTGCACGGGAAGATTAAGGCAAGCTTGCTGCAAACTCTTATGCTATCTGGGCATGTCTAAAGGAAGAAGTTTTTTAACATTGATGGACAAGGGATTTGCCTCTATCGTGTTGCATTTTCTCAAATCGAGACTTGAGCGTTTCCCATATTCTCGTGACTATTTGTACAATCTTCATTTTCTATTTTATTTTCTAAACAACGAGTACGTTTCATTTCATAATTATCTTGGGGCATTTCAGCCATCCCATGAGCTTTACTTATATTTTCACTATCCCGTTGAGGTTCCCTTTGCCCATTCCCAGAACTTACATTATGTGATCCATTTTTTTTCTCGCCTATATATACCATTTTCTACTGTACCACACAAGGGTTGTGAGTGTCTATTTCTATAAGAGTCATTATAAGAATTATTGGCATTTGAAATATTATGGCCATTAGACCATTTACCATTTTTGTTTTGATAATTTTGAGGTCGATCAGTAAACGCATCATAATTTGTGTTTCGATTATCTATAGTTCTATGTTGATGATCTTCATATCGATACTGTTGACCCGAGTTATTATGAGAACCCCGGTTTTGTCGATTTTCAAAGCCCCGATTGCTGTCGTCGTATCGTTCCCGATTATTGAATCTTAGATTTTGATTTTCATGATGATCAAGACTATCGTAAACGCGCTTTCTATCTGAATAATTATTTCTGTAATTTGATTCATAATTTTCAAATTCCGATTACCGCTGATCGTGCCCTGTAATTGTGTTTATCAGTTTCCCGAAAATTATTTTCTATTATCTCGGCGAAAGTTTTGCTGTCGATTATAATAACCTTGATTGTAGGCTGAATTATTTCGTGGCGAATAATTTTAACGGTGGTTTAATGGCCCTGCTTGGTCCAGTGATTCCAAAAATTGAACAAATTCTTCATAAGTTTTTCATATTTCTGATAATGAACGCGACCGTGACTTCCTCGTCAAAATGTCTAGCTAAGCTTTTTATCATGTCGCTTTCAGAGGGTGGTAGAATTAAAGTTCTCGCGTTGTTTATTATCATAAACGCATATTCCGATCTTGAGAGATTTCAGGGTATGTAGTAACCATATTGTAAATCTTTCACAATTTTAAAACGGATATCATCGTTCCAACATTTTTTAAATGAATTTTTGTTTAAAAGATATCAGATCATCCCGAAGATTTTCGCTGACTATATTCCACCATTCTCTAGCCATACATTCTAGACATGATTGAATTACACATGGAAAATCATTTTTTCTAACGTCAATTGCTCTTACGTATTGCTAGAATTCATTTAAGAATATCATAGGGGGTTCATGATTAGTAACTGAAAATTTCGGAACTGGATAGTTTTTTATCCAAGGAATTCTTACATTTGAAACACCTATATTTCGGTCCACTCATTTTTCTAATATACATTGTTGTTTCTCAATGTCTTGAAATCGCTTTCTATTTTGCATATTTGCAACAAGCAGATCGGCTTGATTTTCATGAATTTCTTTGCTTGATATTGTTAACGAATTTACTTTTTGTTCTACGCTAATCATATTTTCCTCTAAGTATTTACCCTGAGCCTCGCACCTTTCATTCAAACCGCTGACTTTTCTACTTATTTTCTCGGTTAAGTTTTTAGCAAAAAAAATCAATTCTTTCGTGAACTACGGTAGTTGCTTGGCTAGTTTTTTCCTGACTTCCCTTGACCGAGTCATAATCTCTATTTTGTTTTGAAAATAAATCATTAACCCTCGCTTGTAGTTTATTCATACCATTTATAATAGTTTTTAATTTGTCTTACTAAGAATACGGTTCATTATCTCTTACATCATTTCTCGCATTTATTTGATCAGTATCGTTTACATTTGAAGTATTCTTGTTTCTTCACTATTTTATAAAACCGATTTGGAAAGTTTAATTTCTTTATTCCTATTCTTTTCAGGAATATTTTCATTGGGTTTCTTATCTACCATTTAAAAACATTATTTTTAATTAAATTTTTTCCAAAAAAATCAAATTTAAAATTTATATTCTTTATTTAATTTTTTTTTAATTTGCAGATCAATTCGTTTATAATTCACTTTATCTACTTCTGAAGTTGGATTTTAAAACCATTTATTCAGTTTAGTCATGCGTTTCGATTTTATTTCGTTTTAATTTCATGGTATTATTTGAGTTACTTCTTCAAATTTATTTTAGGCAATTGATGAAGTAAATTGGTTTCAATTGTTTATATTTACAGAAACGATTAGCCTCACTGATCTGTTTTCCTCGACCGAGGTTAATGGGTTTGTATTTACTCGATGATGACATCAATAAAATAAAATTAAATTCTAATCATGTATTTACGACCTCTCTGTTGTCAAATACACACAGTTTGTAATACATCCGGCGCGAAAAGTTATGTAAAGTTTTGCTTTTGCTGACTAATCGCTTTCTCAATTTGATTCACAAATATCTCTCGATTTCTATTTATGAATATTCGCAATCTTGCTCTCTTTGAATAATCTCTGTGTCTCACCAGGCAGGTACCAGTTGTAAGGTTATTCTACTTATCTCTTTTTATGTGCTCATCAATATTAATTGCAAATCCAAAATAATCATAATTGATAATTAACTGCGATAGCAAAACTCGGAGATCTAACTCACTTCTACCCTTTAATTTGATTTAGATTTTAATATGTTTGTCTCGACCTTTCCAGCTCATAAAATTAATTACGAGTTTTTCATTAAATGATTTTAATTTGCCTGCTGAGAAAATTGGTACCGAGTACACATGTCGGATCACGTCTCTATCAACAAATTCTGGTTCCCAACTAACGTTGAATTGTATTTCACCCTTCTCTACTTTTCATCCCTTGATCTTAAAATAGTATTGCATCAAAAATGCCCTTTTTACAAAATTATCCCTGAGTTCTGGATCTATGGTGACTCTTATCTGAATCCTGTTCATTTCACCCCTTTTTTACGCAGTTTGTTACATATATTCTAGGAGAGTTGAGCCCGCAGAAGCGAGAATCAAAATTGCGAACTGAAATATTCTAATCCATTTGGAATCGCCTAAATTTCCATGTCTTATCCCTTTAATTTTTGATCGCAGGCTAAATAAGCTAGTTGTTTTCCCCTTTTTAAAAAGAGGACAGATTTACCCCTTTGTTTTCGAAATTGTAACTCATAAAATAAACTTCATTCTACGTAAATTACGTGCACTATTTACATAGAAATCTTTCTATTTTTTCTACACATTTACTTCCCTTATGGTGAATCAAAGTTTGAGCATACATGTGCTCATTTGTTTCGTCTTCCAAAATTTACAAAAGATCTAACTTTTATTTTATTTTCTCGTTTTGTTTCACAAAAGCCATTAGACTATCTTGGTAATTGCACTAATTCTTAAGTACATGGTTCTGTGAGCCGAAACTAATTAACATCCACTGAATTCCAAATATAATTTAAGTAACCAAATCTAATTTAAATCCTGTAAATAACAAGTTGCCAATACAGAATAGGTCCAAAAACTAGTTAGAATACGCGGGGGTTCTTTTCCGCCTTACCCTAACCAAGTCGTTGTTTTTGCAAGGATAGTCAGAGGTTTGCACACAGGAATCCTTGTGTTCCCATAAGAATGGGTTACTCAAGGATGAGCGGGTAACCCTCCAGTGTAGCCTCAGCTTATCAGAGCGGAGACGAATTGGCAAGTTAGGGAAATGAAATAACAGTTTAAATTTTATTATTTATGTTTTTAAATTCAAATAACTTGAGATCACCCTTATGTCCTTCTCTGTCCTCCTTACCTATATCCGTGGTGATCACGTATCACGGTGAACCTCGAATTGATAGCTCGTTCGAAAAAGTCGAAAGCCAAACGTCAATTGCTCGCTAGTGATTGGCGTCGACTGCCGATCCCGTCGTTTCTCTGTTATTAGCCTGGTCCCAACGTCGTGGCTTCGATCATCCCTTCTTCCTAGATTGGTTGTGCACACACCGGCACCTGTTGCGTATAGCGGTACTTAAGACCTTTATAACTCCTTCGCCCAGGAATTCGCAAACAATTGCTGGAGCGTAATTATTTTCAGTTTCGCCCGCTTTTGCATCATTTTTACCAATATGAATTAATTTTGTGATTGCTCACAGGACAGGAAAAGAGAACTTCAAACAAGAAAAAAAAGAGAGAATAAAGGCATATTCTGTCTTCAGATTCTTCCTCAAGGTTTATTTGCATTTAGTAACGGACGATCCTAATCTTGTCCTTATTGTCTTATGTTTGGCGAACCGCTCACCCGTTTCGGCCTCAAGGATCGCGTTGTTTTCGGTTTGAATTTCATGATTGAATACTGTGAGTTTTTAATTATTACCAAAAATAAAATTTTATTACCTACTGACCAAATTTCAGTGCTTATTACTTTAAAGCATTTATTAGATTTGCATTCATCCGATTTAAAATTTTCAAAATTATAATTTGAAATGCCTTTAAATACGTATTTTCAATTAGATGTGTTGAAACATTTCATTTTCAACATTTTTCCAATATGAGTGATCAACAACAAATTTTGTATCATTCTGAAATTCAACATTATTCTCAGATTCGACATTATTCTCATTTCAGTTACTCTTATCGAACAAGTGACATCTTTAGAACTCTAGTAGAAACTTTCGAGATAATTCTAATGTTCCGATGCAGGCAGAAACCAAAAGCACGAGAAAAATAGAGAAGGACGATTTCTGAAAAATCTGATATAACAACGCGCTCGAAAGTTTTTTCCTGTACATTTTTGGAATTCGAAAACGGCGAGTGTCGAGTCTCCCTGGAAGAAGCGTGTCGATAAAAAATTCCAAAAGAGAACTTTGTTTTTTTTTCTAATTATGAAATACATTCACACATGGACTTTTAATTACACAGCCACACCAAAAAAAAGTGAGCGGATCTGGTAACAATACACACGTATTCCTATGGATTTTGGGGCGCTGAATTCAAATTCGGTTTAAAAAATCACCCATCACGTCATGGTTGAGCCATAACCTCAAAAAATGACGAAAAATTATGCACTGAGGCAAATAAATTTCAAAATAATGCCAGTGATGCACATTTTCCCTTCAAAAACATGTCGAAAACTGTGAAGGATCAACCCTTGCCTGATATCATCTTCTTCAACATAACTTTACCCAACAGAACCTGACCTCACCTAACCTGAATGAACAGAAATTTATTGAACTACACGTAAAGGTCTGGAAGCATATTTTCCCAGTAGCAAATGTGTGCTACATCGAATGGGTCAACTCGAGCCTAACCTAGAAATAAATCTAACCTAGCCTAACCTAACCTAACCTAACCTCACGAAACACAATTAAACTGATTGTGTTGTCCCGTTGTGTTTGCGGTACCGCTTCATTCAGCTTCGGCTTAAACTACATAGAGGTTTAACCTATCCTAACCTAACAAAACCTGACCTAACCTAACCGATTACGCTGGCAACCCTGCTCTTGCGTACTTTTATATTTTGACATTAATGGCAGTAAATGTCTGGAGTTTCGTAACCGCTAGTTGCTAGCATTATTCGCCTGTGTCTGTAAGCAAGATACAATGTAAACACGAAAGATAGTATAAATATATCCCTTAAGTTTAAGGAAAGCAGAGAGAAAAAAATTTTAAATAAAACTCTTATTCATTTGCATGTTTTGTTAAGTTAGATTCATTTGTAGGTTAAGATCGAGTTAACCTATTAAATATAGCACAGATTTAAGACTGAGAACCGTACGCTTACATAGCTACACGTGTGGTTGAATTTCATTCAGCTAGGTTAGGTTAGTTCAGGTTTTGTTAGGTTAGGATAGGTTAAACCTTTATTTAGGTTAAGTCGAAGCTGAATGAAACGGTACCGAAAACACAACGGGACAACGCAATGAGTTTAATAGTGTTACGTGAAGTTAAGTTAAGTTAGGTTTTTTTAGGTTAGGATAGGTTTGACGTCTTTGCAGGTTAAACCCCAGCTGATTCAAACGGTACCGCAAACACAACGGGACAACACAATTAGTTTAATTGTGTTTCGTGAGGTTAGGTTAGGTTAGACTAGGTTAGATTTATTTCTAGGTTAGGCTCGAGTTGACCCATTCGATGTAGCACACATTTGCTACTAGGAAAATATCAGGCAAGGGTTGATCCTTCACAGTTGTCGACATGTTTTTGAAGGAAAAATTTGCATCATTGGCATTATTTTGAAATTTATTTGTCTCAGTGCATGATTTTTCGTCATTTTTTGAGGTTATGGCTCAACGATGATGCGATGGGTGATTTTTGATACCGAATTTGAATTCAGCGCCCCAAAATCCATAGGAATACGTGAGTCTTGTTACCAGATCCGCACACTTTTTTTTGTGTGGCTGTGTTATTTTAGCACATTTACTGTACATAAGGTAAACTGACCATTACTGGGACAGTTACGAAAAGCTAACCCACATAAACACAATTTAAAAATGTTCAATTAGAATTTTTTGTACAAAAACAGTTATAATAGTGACTTATACATTATTTTATCGATTAGAATAGAAAATACTTTATTAATGTTATAGTAAATTATTATAAATGGATATTTTTTAAGCTAGTCAGATTGCCCATTAGCGGAACAAGAATTTTGGGGTATATCCTGAAGTGGGACACAAAATAAGCCAATACTGGGAAACGGAAAATTTAATGGAGTTTATTAAAATAAAATGGTACAATTTACTTATAATTACTGAATACACTGAAAAGCAGGAAATGGTTGTTATAAATGATACGGAATTTATTTCCCTTTATTTTTAATAAAATTCATATCAACATGTTAACATCTGTTTTGATTACAAGTCGAACTGTTTGGGTAAATCTGTTTGTTTTTTAAATAAATTAAATTTTTTCCAATGAATTTAATTGTTTTTAATTTATAATTTAAAAATTTTTTGATTGAAAAATCAACGATTATATTTTTCGATTATAATTCTTCTTTTTGGTAGAAAATTAGTCTTTTTCATTTTAAAATGCGACAATTTGTTAGAAAATTTAAGTAGTAGGTAAATCAAAAAGGTGGATTCTGATCAAAAAATATAATAGTTGATATTTTAAACAAACAAAATTTTAATTAAAAATTGAAAGCAGTTGAATTAATTTAAAAAGATCAGTAAAACTGTTAATGAAATTGACATAATTAAAAAGATAAATTTTAAAACCAAGAAGACTAATTTTCAATTAAATAGTTCAAATATTAATCACAATTGATGAGTTTTGAGTTTCACAGCCGAGAAGGTAATTTGAAAAGTACAAACCAAAGAAAAATTTAATGTAATTTAATTTTAACTTTCAGTTATTAGTGTTTTTACTTAGAGTAAAAGATATATATTTTAAATTTATAAAAAAATTGAAATCGTTTCGGTGTCTTCCCTGATATTTCCAGATAAATAGAAATTCTTTTGATGAATTAGACACTTAAGAGATGTCTTTTTTGGTTCTTATTTCAATCACTAAGACAGTTATGATTAAGGAACGGATTAAAGATAGCGAAAATGGTATTTTTGATATATTTATATCCTCTTTTTAAATGATCTACGACTTTGTATGAAACGCGTGCAACGGCATTCGTGCGCTGAAGTGTGTCGTGTCGATATATATAAACACTATACATACTTTTTTTTATTGACAGTTCTTAATTCGTTTTGGCAATACTGAATTTGCACCCTGTGTATGAATAATCATTTTGCATGCTACGTTACTTATTTTATAAGTTTCGGCTACCGTTCGTTATTTACTTATCGTTTTTAAATTAACTTGAATATTCATAAGCGATATTTGTATTTATACCGAGATTTTTTATTCCTATAAACCGATCAACAAGAATTATAAACTACTTTAAATTTTATAAAAACTTCAAATTAATAGATTCGTAATTAAGTGCTTTTATGCAATTTCAAATTATGTTCAAATATTTTTTTGGGTAAATTATTTCATTAAATTTGAAATTCACCCTATCTTAAAAAAATGCACGTTTTAAAATTCTAATATACAATACTGAACCCTGTTGAATCGAGTGTATCAGAGTCGCATTTATTTCTGAAAAAAAGAAAGGGTCTACGTTTTTTTGCCTACAGGAGGAAACGCTTTCTTATCTTTATACGCTTCATTACCCTGCTGGATGTGAAAAGATAGAGACCCTGTCTTTGTGAATAACTTTGAATCTTTATTATAGAAGGAGATAGAGAAAATGTATCCAATTCTATCTCTTTGCCCTATAGCAATACGATATACCGGCATATCCCAATTGATTCCATTTATATCCCGGGTTGTTCCAAGGATATATCAGGGATAACCCGCCGGATATCCCGGAAGGCGGAAATTGGGAAATACCTGGGATATCGCCAGAATATCCCTGAGACGTTTCTGGGATATTAAAATGTTCCAAGTAGGATACAGAAAATCAATTTATATCCTACTTGAGACATTTCAATATTCCGGAAACGTCTCAGAGATATTCCGGATAGCCTAGGGATATGCTTGGGATATCCTATTGCTGTGAGCGCTACGTTTATAAACGTCAATCTAAATTGCCGTCTACCTTTTTTAATCCCCTCTTTTATATCTTATCCTATCCTTTATCTATCCAGTTAGAAGATAGACGTGAACTTAGACTGAAAAATCGATAAAAATGATGGACATTGGCAAATGTATGGTACAATAAGATAGGGAAGGGGAGATTAGAAAATATAGAGGGAAATTGATATTGACAGAGAGATAGAAAAATATTGACAAGTATAGATAAAGGATAACAAAAAATAAGAGGAGGTTAAAAAAGATTGACAGAAATTTAGATTGACGGAGAGGTGGGAAAAGATTGACGTGAACAGTATGGAAAAAGATAGATTTTAATTTAGACTGACAAAGAGATAGAATTGGATTTATTTTCTCTATATCTTTCTATCATATAGAATTAAAAGTTATTCAAAATGATAAAATCTCCATATTTTTACTTCCAGCAGGGTATCCAAGACATAGACAAAAATTAATGTGGATAAATAAAGGATAGGCTAATGTAGGAAAAAGGAGGTTAAAAGGATAGACCAAAATTTATATTGAAAAATAGAAAGAAAAAGATAATGTTGATAGAGGTATGACACGATGAAGTAGAGACGAGGACATTGAAAAAGATAGACGTGAATTAAGTTTGACAAAGAAATAGAAAATATTGGCAAGGATAGACAAATGATATGATAAGATAGAAGAGAGTGTATTTAATAGATAGACGGAAATTGAGATTGACAGTCAGATAAAAAAGATAGAGGTGGATAGATAAATAATAGGATGAGATAGAAAAGACGGTGTTGAAAAAATAGACGGGAATTTAGATTGACAAAGAGCTAGAAGTGGATAAATTGTCTATATCTCTTTCTGTCGTGAAGAATAAAAAATATTCAAAAAGATAGGAACTGTATCTTTTTAATTACATCAGGGGACGCTAAGCGGCTGAGGGTAAAAGTAATCAACAAGTAAAATCAGTCTTCAGACCTATAAGTAGAGGTCCGGCAAACCGTTTTTTCAGATCGACACAGTTATCGACCGTAAGGTATCAAAATTAATTTTAAGTAAGTAGGTGTATAAGTATGGACGTCTAGTTGTCTTTCTGGTACGCGGTCAACATCAAATTAATTTTTCTAAATATTTTGTTAACTTTTGGAAGGTTTCCCTAATGTTAAGGGATAGAAAATAATAAGATTGCTCAATCGCGGAAGATAAAAAAAGACATAGACAAAGGCTTCATTTTTAGATTTATATTAAAAAGCAATCATTTGAAGCAAAGAAAAAAGATAGGGTCCTCGGTTACGAAAAACAAAGGAAGAGATTAAAAAGATATACATTTTTAATAAGATTATAAACAAAGCTATAAAAAAAGATAAAAGTCCTCGATCACGAAGGGGAGAGAAAGAGATTGAAAAAGATAGAAATTCGTAATAGATAGATAGGCTATAGATCGAAAAAGATAAGAGTCCTTGGTCCCGACGGATAGAACAAATGATAGAAAATAATTGAGATTGAGGATAAGAACAGATAGTTTTTTAGGGATGCAAAATGACCCATTGCGAGAGATAGAATAGTTCTATCTTTTACTATCCCCCAATTTCTATCTTTTTAAATCTTTTTACTTCCAACAGGGTATAACCCTCGTCTTGTTCTTCCATCCTCAGTATTTTTATTTTTACTTCTATTTACATTTTTTAGGGCAGGGTGGCGAAGAATTACGACACCGGAATTCCTTTTTGTTCTCTCTTTCGGAGTTAGTCGATCAATTTCCTAATCCGACCTGAGTTTAAGGCAATCCCCTGCTAGTGATTCAGAGGTCAGTCTCAAAGGGTCAACTATGGTTGACCACACCGGAATTTTTATTTGATTTCCGACATTTCCGAGAACGAAATCGGACCTTTAATCTCAGATTTCGATTTCCGGTCAAAGTTTTGAAAAGAAGGAGTAGTTATACCAAGAGTAAAGAAACGCATAGGAGAGAAGGTTAAAGATTATAGGGGTGCGGCGCTGATACAAACATTGTATAAAATATATGTAACTGTTTTGTTAGAGAGATTGAAGATAGAAGTTAAGGAAAAGAAGATGGAGCCACTCAATCAGACAGGGTTTAGAAAAGGAACGGGGGTAATGGACAACATATATGTGTTGAAGTATCTAGTAAATAAGAGGATTAAAAGGGAAAAAGTGTCAATGATAGCAATTTTCGTAGACTTAAAAACGGCGTTCGACTTATTAGACCGAGGCGAAATAGAAAAAGTTATGGTAAAAAGGGGGATAAGAGAGGGATTACTAAAGAGAGTATCGGAAATTTTTAGAGACAAATAGCAGGGTAAAGGTAGGAGAGCAAGTAGGAGATAGTTTCTTGTTGGTGAGAGGAGTGAAAGGATGTCCTCTGAGCCCACTTTTATTTAATATATTAATATCAGACTTGGAAGAAGAAATGAGGAGAAAAGGTTAGGGGTGAGTTAGGATATGGAAGGAAAAGATATACATACACTGGCATAAGAAGACGACATAGTGTTCATGGCAGAGGATGAAGAAGAGATGGCGGGCTTAATTACAGGATTAGAGAAATACCTAGATAGGAAAAAACTGAATTCTAATATAGAAAATGCAAAGATAATGAGGTTTAGAAAATGAGGGAGAAGGAAGAAAGAATGGACGGGGAGAAGGAAGGAAATAAAGTTATAAGAAGTAAAAGAGTTTAAATATTCGAGATATAGCTTGCAAACGAATATAGATCATTGAGTTCATATAAGAGAAAGGATAATTTCGAATTCTGCAGCTCGTGCAATGACTTCTTGTTCGTGATTGCAGTGGTTCTCCTTTAAGACGACGCGTGTCGTTTGTTAAATGGCCTCTTCCTAGCCTAGGTCTACTATAAGAACGGGTGCGATAGGTTCGCGGGGGCGACTTCAGCTATGGGGTTCGAAAGTAAGACTGTTGGTCGCACCACACACATAGGAATCCCTTTCCTGACGGGGTTAGTGAGGTTATTAAATATGGAACGTACCGCCGCACAATGCGCATGTACACGAGAATACCGGACTACCGAGACGCACTCCCTTCCACTCACCACCACTTAGTACGTCGATGCGACGCGCAGACACAGGCAATATAGCTAACGCAGAAACGGCAGTTCGCTGGGTGCGGTAAACCGAGCACCATCGGGCTATCCATCGAGGCCAGGGATTGTCGGCGTCAGGTGCCCCTGACCGGCCTATCTGCGGTAACACACTTGAAACCTCCTGTCCTCATAACCGAGTCGAGCGGTGGCCGACAGGCGCTCCTGTGACCTCCCACCGAGAGTAACGTACGCCCGCACCAGGTGACACTGACCGGCCTACCCGCGGTAAACTACCTGCAGATCCCTCTTCTCGCGACCGACTCGATCGGTGGACGACGGGTGTTCCCATTTTCACCCATGAAGGCGAGGGTACATCGGCGCCAGATGCCCCTTACCGGCCTATCCGCGGAAAACTTACATAGACCTTTTGCCCCTAGCACCGACTTGCCTACCTGACCGTCCGAAACCACCGCTCGTCACGCATGCCTTGCGCACCGCCAAGCCTGCCGACGAAGTTCCCTGCGTCAAGCACGCAGAGCGCTTCCCTCCCCCCCTCTCTCTCTCGCCACAACGTACCCTACCCGTTTTCTGAGAGAGACGGGTCCAGAAGACGACGCCGCGGGTCGATAAAAAACCTTCACCTTGACTTCTGACACCGATCTGACTACCCGACGGACTGGAACTAGCGCCCGTCACGTATGTCTCGGATCGACTCGACCGTACCTGAACGACCGACTACCACGCAAACCCCATATATCACCAGGCGCGCACAGCGATGCATCCATCCGCTTTTCCTTTGTTACGCACGTCCTGCAACTGACGTATTAAGTTTAAATTGAACTTGACTGTCGAAAATCATTTAGTTATTTCCAAAAGTGGCAGCATTGTTTTCAAATGCTTAATTAACAGCCTTAAGGACGTTTACTTTAGATTCGTCTCTATTCAGGGCTGCTTCAAAAAACAGGGACAATTGTTGTTGTGTTTTTAACTTTTGAGAGCACAGTTCTTGAAGCTCCCGAACTTTGACAAATGTCTTCGGGGTTACAAAAACGATCGAGTCGGGTTCACAACCTTCGGTTTTCACATCGAGAAGATTTTTCCCTAATTTTCGTTGGAGGTCCTTTCCTGAGCGGTATCTTGATTTGCTCTCCGGTTTACCATTGCTTGGACGGTTAGGAATTCTTAGGCCGTGTCATAACCAGAAATGAGGGCCGTTTCGCATAAAAAAAGTTTTTGCATCAAAAGCTCCCACATTAAATGGCTCCCCTAACAATTTAATGCGTGGTTTCTTGATTTAGCCTAGAAGTACTCAACTTCTCAAAATATATATCCCCAATGTCTCGCTGAATCAGCGAAACATGGTCCAAATTAAAGATAATCGGCCAATTAAGGCGAGGTCCCCTAGAAAATTGACGCGTGGGCTTTTGATTTGACTTGCTAATACTTTAGAAAATTAACGCATGAGTGAGAGGTTTAAGCTTTATTACCGTGCGCAACTTGACAATAACCAAGGAGAACTTTCGATTACAGTTTCAAGGACTCCAAAGAGAGTGGAATAATTGCTAAGTCAAAAATACCAATCCAATGAAGGCGAGGTCCCCTAGAAATATAATGCGTGGGTTTTTGATTTGACCTAAAAGTACTCAACTTCTCGAAATTTATCTAATTATTAATGTTGTGGTCTTAGTGTCATGTTTATAAATAATGGTAGTCCGCACAAAAATAGTTCTTGAACGAAACGTCCATTGTCTCGCTGAATCTGCGAAACATGGCTAAATAAAAAATACCGAGCCAGTTAAGTCGAGGGCCCCTAGCAAATTAACGCGTCAGTACGTGTTTCAGACCTTATTACCGTGTGCAAATTGAAAATATGCTAGGAAAACTTACATCCAAGAAAAAATAATACGAAAATAAAAATACTGATAATACACTGTCCGTGTGGGGGAGGCTTCCCCTAAACTGAAAGAAGGGCGAGAGACCCGACTTTCCTATATGTTATTTTTTCATTGCTTGGCACCCTCACTTGGTAGAAAGGGACCTAATGCGTCAAATCTGAATTTTACAGGACGGACGATTGTAGCAGAGTCCGCAAGCCAGCGTTTGAGTAGTGGGGATGCTTTTACGAAAAGCAGCTGCTGCACTTACCAGGACACCTGAAGGCGCCTTATCCGCGAGCTCTGCTCGCATCGATCCGCATGGATGTACCCAGTAGTGGTGAGTGGTGGGGCTGGTTTTCGCAGACCTTTCGTTCCGTCTCCGCGTACGCTTATTATGCCTATGTTTGTATCTTAATAACAAGAAAAGTAATGAACTTGAACAAATTCTAATTATTGAAAATGGAAATAATTTCTTCTCGGACGGTCTCATATGTGTTTTCCTGTTAAAGTGTAAAATTTTTCAATATAGAAATGTTGGTTTTCAGGGTGGCAATTTGGCGGATGATTTGAAATTCCTGTCCATTTCCCATCACCTTCGTTGTAAACATCCATTAACACAAAAGAACAAAATATTGCAAAATAAATGAATTTTAAAATAATTACCTTAATCTTGCACTGAAAATATCAATTTTTTACAAAAAGTTGAATGAAAACTTGAAAGTAAGGAAGTTAAAAGTGAAACATACCAAAAATTTCGAAAATGTTAAATTGCAAATTTTGAAATATATCCCAGTTAGCACAAAACTATGAAAATCCCAAAAAAGTCCTTGGGACGTTCCTAGGACGTCTCATGTCAGAACAATCAACGTCTCTAAGACGTCCAATGTCCTAAGGATGACCTAAAGACGTCTCAAAGACATGGACGTTCTCGGGACATCCGAGTGGGCAAAAAATTAAGGATGTCCTAGAGACGTCTTTTATAACATGTCTTTTGGTCATCCTAGGAATGCTCTTAAAACGTCTAATGTCAGTACAAAAGATGTACCGAGAACGTTCATGTCTTTAAGACGTACTTAGGTACTTCTAGGTTTTTTCAGATTAAAAAAAATTGTTCAGAAGATGAAAGAATCAAATTTATGTAAAACGTGAGATTTCTTTCTCATTATTATCAATATGAAACCTTTAAATGATAATGCGTGTTATTTGTGTAGATATAAATAGAGAAAGAGAAGCTTTCAGTGTAATTAAATACAATTTTAGTATTCAAATTAAATTATTCGACTATCAATATCCTTTGACAGTAAACTTAAACAATGCAAATCTAGCAATAATATTTTTATGAAGTTCTAATATTTGTATGTATCATTTTAATTTCTTTGCAGGCAATATTGATTTTTTATTTTGTAAGCATTATTTCTTTTTAAGATGAATCAATATACTAAATATATTAATAATGGGCAAAAAGGTTTGAATATTGATAGTTGAAATTCGTCTTAAATTTTTTTTTTAAGTTTGTTGAATAATAAGGTGTATTTTTCGTGACATACACTTCTGCTGATTCAACTAAAATATAGTAACCTATCTTATCACGTTTTGGTATTTAATTTATGTTTTAATTAATATGTGTTTATTATTTTTTTATTTAGCTCATCTTATTTACTTATTTATGTTATTATTCAATTTATACAATATATCACGTTTTATTTTTTCGTGATTTTTATACAAAGGGATTATTAAAAAAATACCTGACTCTTTTAGGGGCGAAGGGCACCTATCTATATGTCTCTATCTATCTGACTCTATCTATCTATATGGAATTGAAATTTTAATAATGAAACGTCCCAATTAGGAAATACATTTTCTTTCTCGTAATAGATACATGCATGGGTTTCTAAAAATTATTCAAAATTAATAATAAAACTACTTTCAAATAAAATATTAGGGGGTTCTCTGACGGGGTTTGCCATTTACTATAAAAATATAAGTACACAATTAAATGAATCAACTGTTCATCGGTAAAATGGCTGTACATGTTTGGTACTATAGCTGACTTAAATATAGTCTGGCGGCTGCACCAACCGTGGTGGTGGCTCTGTGTTTCCACTAAGAAGACAGCTGCTTGTCAAATTTTTTTCAGTGTACTTACCTAATTACCTACCATGAAGTATTTTACAAGCGGATATACATCACTGGCACAGTACTAGCCCAGTAAAGATTATCGTATGTCCAGTACTGGGCATCTGCTGGTAATGCCCCGCAGCACTGGCGTGCAGTACTGGCGCGGTACTGCACATTAGTACTGGTTCTTTATTAGAAAATAGCTGTCGTACGAAAAAGATAGAGTTAATTTTTAAAAATCATTCAATTTTGCTTACGACCATTCATTCATCATCATACGACTTTATATAATTAAAATATTGTTTATAATCAAAAAAGTGTAAATTTCAAACTTTTTGTTGAATTTTAAACACCTATCATTGCTATACTCTGCAGATATAACAAAAAAAAATACAAATAATAAATAATAATTGATTGCGAGTATTTTCTCAATAAAATTTAATATTCCTGCTTAGAATGAATACTCAATATTACATTTTTAAACAATATATTACCATCAAAATTTCTACAGGTACCGGGTTTTGAAGCTACATCTAAATATGAACCTATCGCCTAGTAGTCGGGAGTCTTAACCATTACTCTGTAAAAAAATACGTTTTAAAATTGCACTTCAAAGTGTAAATTTACACACGTAAATTGTCACTTTAGATGCATTAAAATTACAGGTTAGAAAGCAAATTTTCACATGCTGTGCAGAATGACGTGTCTTACAGGTTTAATTCTATGAGATTGCATGAATTCATACGACGTGTTGAAATTTATATTTTCAAACAAAAATTTCTCCACTTTATAGTGATTTTAGATTCGTCCGTATAATATTCCACATTTGTGTCATTTTCGCTATAGAGCTTTTTTTTCGCTTGTTTGTTCGCGTGTTATGAGCAAACGTACATTTTAGTTTGCAAACTATAGCTCACTTTCTGCGAAAGCATAAATGCGAGTGGCTGAATTTAAATTATAAATTTTATGGCATATAAGCTTGCCTAATTATAAATATATTTTTAATATGATCTTAATGATTTAAGTATTTGAGATTAGGTTGATATTTTGAAGAAATGTTCCACTATCCATTGTTGTATTTAACGTCACATATTAAATTTTAGTTCAGTTGAGAATTTTACACTTTTGTACAATTTTAAACATTTCTATACTAATTTCACGCCGCTGCGCGTGAGTCCACTTTTTACATACGTTTAGCGTACTAAAATTCCACAACCTTTTTTTACAGTGTACTCTATAGCTATACCTAAAGAATTGAAAGTCAGTGCAAAAACCATCCTCATAAGTCACACCTCAAAAAAAGTAAAAAAGAATTTGTTAACTCTTCTTTCTCATTAATGTTTTAATTGTCCAGTGGGCAAAAAATTAAGGATGTTCTAGAGAAGTCTTTGGGACATCCCTAAGTCGTCTTGTATAACATGCCTTTCGGCCATCCTAGGGATGCTCTTAAAATGTGTAATGTCAGTACGAAAGATGTCCGGAGGACGCCAATGTCTTTAAGAAGTCTTTATGGCATCTCTAGGACATTAGACGTCTTAGAGACGTTGATTGGTCTGACATAGGATGTCCTAGGAACGTCTCAATAATGTTCATGGGATTTTAATATTTTTGTGTCCACTGGTTATTATACGACATCAAACAGCTGTAAAATAAATTAACTGCAATGGGAATATAAATAAAATAATTTCCAGATAGATAATTCAAATCGGATACAATTGTTAAGGTTGCGTAATCACGATCTGGAAACCTCATAGTTTCGGTCAGGTGTCCATCCGTCCTTTCCTCTTCGTACAAAAGGACATAAGCGTCAACATTTTCACGTTTTAGACCATTTTAAGTCTTTTGATAATGACATAAAATGTAATTTTTATTTACTTTTAAGGTGTTTTAGACTATTTTACAACAATTATGAATTACATAAACTATTATTTCTTCCGAACATTTACAATTTATCATAGGGCTGAAAATTATCATTTTTTCCTTTAATAAAATCAGAGAAAAAAATGTTTTCGAAATATTTGTATTGATAGTCTTTCGAAAATTTAGAACATATGAAACATATTTTTAAACATATTTTATATATTTTTTCATTCGCAATCACCGTGTTATGAGCTTTTAAGGACCCCTGAAAAGTAAGCGTTAGAAGCCCTGTTGAATTTAAAGCCACATAAAAGAGTTTATTTAAATATTTTTTCTGTTATATAGGTTTCGAATTTTTTATCCCATATCTATGACCATTTTTTTCCCTATCATATGCAGAAGGTTCTAGAATTTTGGCAAGCCTTGAAACACAGGTTTAGAGTTTAGAGTTTACCAGCACCTAATGATGTGTGTGTGTAATAATGGTTTATTCAGTCTAGACTATATACAGCGCATTTCACACTACTAACACGAAGAGAAATAAATAAATATACATATAGTCATTTCGAATCGGAAGTCGAATCGAAAGACTGAGGGCGTCGAATGCCGATTCGCATGGTTTTTGAATTACAGAATTTGAATCAGTTTTCTTTCGTTTCGAACTGAACGCGTCGAATGTCGATTCGAGAGAGTTTCTAACGGTTAACTTCGAATCGGTTTTCTTTCGATCCGAACTGAGGGCGTCGAATACTGATTCGAAAGACTTTCGAATTGCCGAATTCGAATCGGGTTTCTTCAGTTAGAACTGAGGGCATCGAATGCTTATTGGAAAGACTTTCAAATAGCCCATTTCGAATCGTTTTTATTTGATTGGAACTGAGGGATTTTAAATATCGATTCCAAAGCCTTTCAAAATGCCTAGTTTAATTCGGATTTTTTTACTTAAACTCAACTACGTCGGTTCGGAAAAAACTCGATTTGATTTGAATAATGAAAAGGTCTACTTCAAAAGTTATTGCCGTTTTGTCACGGTGCAAAGTGTCCAGTACTTGATTTTTTCGGACAAACTTAGTGAAAATATTAACCGATTTTGATGAACTTTTTTCCATATTTCTAAAATTATAGGACGAAATTCATTCAGATAATTTAAATCTAATTGTGGAATACCTTTATATCTCCAGTTATTGTAATTTAACAGGTCTCAATCTCAGAACAATGAAAGAAATTCATGCTAGGTAAACAAAAATAGTCGCATGCTCACAGCGGGGAGCCTGCCTTGGAGCCGGCCGAGCTACCGGGCCCGGGATAGAATCCCTTTACCGCCGGGTAGCCACCCTACTCAGGGTAGCACTTTGGTAAACGCTGCTCTGTACCACCCGCTCTTTCATTTGGAACTGGCCGCCTCTGTATTCTGTTCGCTATGGGCAAACTCATGGTCGCAGTTTGCTCCTTCCCAGGCGCATAAAATGCATCAATTTTCAATTAATTGGAATAAAACAAGAACCAGACCATATTTAAAAAAATCTCTATGTCTGATTCTGTATTTAGACATTTATATACTGTGGTTAAAATATGAAATCAAACAATTCATAATTGTAGGTGAAAAGCTTGTTTGTGTAATACATCCCAGTGGGCATAAGACTATGAAAATCCCAAGAACGTCCTTGGCATGTTCCTAAGACTTCCTATGTCAAGCCAATCACCGTTTCTAAGATGTCCAATGTCCTGCAGATGATCTAAAGACATCTTAAAGACATGGACGTTTTTGGGGCATCTTTTGTACTGATATTGGACGTTTTAAGAGCATATCTAGGATGACCAAAAGACATGTTATTAGAGACGTCGTAGGGACTTCCTAAATACGTCCTAAAGACGTCAATAAGATAGATGTCACGAGGACCTCCATATCCTTAAGATGTGTTTAGGTCATCTTTAGGATATTGAACGTCTTAGAGACGTTGATTGGCTTGACATTGGACGTCCTAGGAACGTCCCAAGGACGGTCTTGGGATTTCCATAGTTTTGTGCTCATTGGGCGTGAATTTTCACTTGACCAAAAAAGAATAAATGAGTAATGCAATACGTATATATTCCATAAAAATGAAAAAAATATTATTTCTGTTTCAAATGCAATAATTAAAATGCAGTAAATGAACGAGGTGACAAGATAGGAAATAAATATTTATCATTATATATTGAAAATATTTTTTATAAATTATTCTATAGAAACGTTAAAAATAGATTTTAAAAAGACATGCAAAAGATTATTAAACTTGTTGAAATTGAAGGTAACAATCAATATGATTTTAATAAAAATTGCTCGTCCCAAAATATAACTTTTAAAAGTTCTGCGCAATTTTTTTAAACAATTTTTTGTGAGACCATTTTTTATAGGAATGGACAATTATTTTAATTTTACGAGAATACAGTGGAATAATATATAATTCAATTTCGATCTAAACGACTAAAAGTACATGAAAAAATCTCAAAACAATTTAAAATACGTGCGCACATCTCAAAAAGGAATTATACATTTTTGAAACTCCTAAAAATGTTTATTTTCACTATTTTTTATATGACTTGGCAATTTAGTTTAATTTTACGAAAATACAGTGGAAAAATATATAATTCAAATTTAAATCTAAACGATTCAAAATACATGACGAAATTTTTTAATTGATCATAAATTATGAAAGATTCTAAACAATATTTAAATTATCTAAATGAATTTCGTCATATAATTTTCGAAATATGGAAAAAGGTTCATAAAAATCGGTTAATATTTTCACTACATTTGTCCGAGAAAATCCAGGACTGGACACTTTGCAGCGTGACAAAATTGCAATAACTTTCGAAGTAGACCTATGGATTATTCAAATCGAATCGGGTTTTTTCCGCACCGAGGTAGCTGAGTTTAAGTAAAAAAAAATCCGAATAAAACTAGGCATTTCGAAAGCCTTTCGAATCGATATTTAAAATCCTTCAGTTCCAATCAAATAAAAACGATTCGAAATGGGCTAGTTGAAAGTCTTTCCAATCAGCTATCGATGCCCTCAGTTCGAATTGAAGAAAGCCGATTCGAAGTTGACAGTTCAATAGTCCCTCGAATCGACATTCGACGCCTTCAGTTCGATACGAAAGAAAACTGATTCAAATTCTGTATTTCAAAAACCATTCGAATCGGCATTCGATGCCTTCAGTTTTTCGAAACGATATCCGATTCAAAATGACTATATGTATATTTATTTATTTCTCTTCGTGTCAGTAGTGTAAAATGCGCTGTATATAGTCTAGACTGAATAAACCATTATTACACACACACACACACACATCATTAGGTGCTGGTAAACTCTCAACTCTAAACATGTGTTTCAAGGTTTGCCAAAATTCTAGAACCTTCTGCATATGATAGGGAAAAAAGATGTCATAGGTATGGGATAAAAAATTCGAAACCTGTATAACAGAAAAAATATTTAAATAAACTCTTTTATGTGGCTTTAAATTCAACAGGGTTTCTAACGCTTACTTTACAGGGGTCCTTAAAGGCTCATAATACGGTGATTGAGAATGAAAACATATATAAAAAATATGTTTCAAAATATGGTTCATATGTTCTAAATTTTCGAAAGACTATCAATACAAATATTTCGAAAACATTTTTTTTTCTCTGATTTTATTTAAGGAAAAAATTATAATTTTCAGCCCTATGATAAATTGTAAATGTTCGGAAGAAATAATAGTTTATGTAATTCATAATCGTTGTAAAATAGTCTAAACAAAAGAACAAAAAATTGTTGAAAAAATTTCTTTAAACAAATTTGTTGGAAAAAAATGTGGGCGTTTATGCATTTTTCGGTGTCAAATTTTGACGATTATTCCCTTTTGCTTTGCCAAATGTTGACGCTTATGTCCTTAGGCCTTTTAAAAAGTTGTAAAAAAAAATTTTATGATTAAATTTATGATTCCTTTTGAGAATTTTTTATGTACTTTGAATCGTTTAGATCGGAATTGAATTATATTTTTTTTCACTGTATTTTCCCAAAATTAAATTAAATAGTCAAGTCCTATAGATCTTACAAAAAATGGCTTAGAACTTTTGAAAGTTATCATTCCTTTTTGAGATTATTTCCCGTATTTTGAATCGTTTAGATCACAATTGGAATTCCTATTTTTCCATGGTATTTTTGTAAGACTAAACTAAATGTTCAAGTCCAATTGCCCTCTCTTCTGCACAACAGCGATCCTCGGGAGATCAGTAAAGGGCTGACCTACAATCAATGGGACAAGCTGCACCTTGTCCAGAACGATTTATGCGTCAACATTGACTTCCACTAAATCTATCTTGAGCTTGATGCTGCAGACTCCACATGGCCAAGCCGTAGTACCTCCAAATCCTCGAAGTATTCTGTCTGTTGCACGACTTTTTATCTCTACTTTGGGAGCATCACTTTGACGCACAGTAACACACTTACTACCAAGTTCGACATGTGCACGTATTTGTTTATCATTCACAAAAGCGTCGAAGAAGCGAGCATCGTTGCTCTGTCGGCCAGATCCAATGCTTAAAACATTCGGCTTCTTTTTCTCCAGTGTTTTACCATTTCTTGCATAGTGTCCCAGCTGTTTACACAGAAAACAAGTAAACTCGTTGTTAGCGCGCTGCCTTTTTACGTCCTTATCTTTTTCATTGGCCCTCTTCCCTTCTTTCGTACAGTAGAACCATTTCGCAATGCCGTTTAGGAACCGTTTGTCCTGTTATGTTTGTAAAAGGATTTTTGCTCAACAACGAATGGCATGAATAGATAGGGATGAACATACTGCAGTCCGCAAATTTGTAATTCGTCGACGTGATGCATTCAATTTATAAGTCCTTTTCGTAACTGTGCAAACAAGACTATTCATTAATTGCAATCAGTCCATCCTTGGTGAAATATTGTCAATGAACCGCGATCCCTCTTACCTAAGATTAAACGTATTGACACAAACTACGAATCATATTTACGTGATCTCCTGGGGTGTACGTGATATACACAGGCTTTCAGCTGAATGCGGAGTCAACGTTTTTGTATTACTCAATATTAATATTGCAGAAGATGTAAGATCTTGCCAACATCACCTTGTTGCCTGGCTTATGCTTCATTAACGCCAGACGAATATATGGAACTACATGTGACCGAGTTTGAAAATGAGCTGTACAGTCCGAATCCAGATATTCCAAGAGTTATCATGTATATTGACGGTACCTACAGTTATATCGAAAAGAGTAGCAGCTTCTGCACTTTGAGTCAATCATGTGTCACCAAATGGATATATACTCGACATTCATGGACCATAATTCTCGGACAGCAGGAGCAACGATGCTGCTTTGTTCCAAATGAATTTGAAAGAAATGAAGATAGGATGAGAGGGTGGTTCCAAGCACGATCGATTATTGTGGTTGACAGAGGCTATCGAGATGCCACAGAGCTGTTTCGAAACCTTAGTATTCACTGGAAAATGCTCGCGCTACTTCAACAAGGACAACTTCAACTGCAGACTGAAGAAGCAAATGAATGGAGATTGGTAACAAAGACAAGATGGAATGTGGAGTCCAGGAATGATCATATGAGGTTCATTTTCAAGTTCTTCCCTCAATTTATACGCATTCCATAATAAACAGGTACCATTTATCAATTGAAATGCAAGGTGCAAATGCAGGACTGGCCAGAAAATTGCTACATAGAGCTCGGGAGGTGAACTTTGTTCAAGCTCTCGTAGAAGAGGAAAACCTGCAAGCCAGAAATGCTCAGAAGTAGATGCACTTGAGCTCTCAGCATGTGCAAGACTTTCCACGTTTAACGTTGGAATTTTTGAGAGACTTGACTGTTGGAGTTTATTAGGTCAGCTTAGCTCCGAGATACAGCGAAGATAAGCTGCAAAGAGAGGAGCAAGAAGAGCTCCAATTAGAAGTCTTGCACAGTCCAGATGATCCCAGGGCCAGGATTGATAAGAGTGAGAGTGTTTTCACAATTCTGTTATGCGACCAAATGTCGATTCTTAATTGCGTATGTGCCTAGTCCAGACATGGAACATGACGCTAAAGATGAAAATGACCCTGATCCTATCCAAGGCTACTATTGTACGTGCCAATCTGGCGCACGAACTCTTGGCTCATGTGCACATGTTGCTAGCGTATTATGGTACGTTGGCAATGCTCGATACGAGAGTAATGTTCCCCGGTAATAAGCGTTGAATAGATAAAAATTATTATTTTTAGATTTCAGCGTAAAAGAGAAGATCGTTCTATTCTTCTGAACGTGCGATTTTTTCATCTATCTAAAATGTTATTATAAGAATAGGATATCTCAGAATCTAATTTATTTCTATTTCCATAGCGGCCGGCGCATAGTTTCCTATTCCCCAAAAGAGAAAGAGTTTTCAATATATTTAATCCCTTGTAATTGTACTGACAGATACACTTCAAAGAATCAATTTAAGTCTGCCTCTCTAGAGTTAAAATTATTTTAATTCACACATTTGAATAGATTTCTAGAATGCATTTTTAACCCTTTTAAATAAATTATTAAAATATAAATAAATATAAATTCCCGTTGGGGGATTTTGAGACGGAGGAAAAATCGCTTATTCGTACGACTACTAATTCTTAATTTTCTGAACTCAACGCTTATCACTGGGCCGTTATCTTTCGATATCGCTTCAAAATGTGATTATAAACGCTGCTCGCAGACCAGAAAAACAAAAACCAAACTACACTGACCTTTTTAAGATTCACTATATCGAATTAGATATTCTTGAAAGCCATTTGAGTGTGCAAAAGTAACGAGATTTGGTGCTTCGCAAGAGGTTATCAAGCCATTTCTAGAGCTTCTGAAATAATATTATTGATTAGCAGGTTCAAAACTACAAAATGTCAGTCTGAAAACCTACTGGGCATGATCTGTGACTGTTGCACCAAAAAGTCACCATTTCTCTTCCTTGAGACTCCGATATTATTGGTTGGTAGATAAAAAACTACAAAATTTTAGTCGGACAGCTTAGTGGGGATGACTTGTGAACTTAGCGCCAAACAGTAACCACTTCTTTTTTTTCTCTTTTTTAAGGGCATGCTCTTTGTGACCACGTGACCAAACTAGTCCCCGGTTGTGAGCATTATTTTGGTATTCACTGTGTCCACATCAATTGAGATATTGTGTTTAAAATTTGACAGATTAAATAAAAATCACTAAAGAACGTTTGTATACATCAATATGTTTATAGTTTTAAAGAAAGTTTATTTATAAATCGATGAAATAGAATATTACCATTCGAGTTTTAGCACTTTGCAGATAATTTTTGGTTTGATGCATTTCGGAGTTTTTGGTTCGCGTAATATTGAGCACTGACACCAATTTTGGACTACATCGTCTCAACCTTTAAAAAACTAATGTAAGCAATAAAATTTGCACATTCGTTGCAAATCAACAAATAAGTATCTGCACACACGTAACCTATAATTATTTTTGGAGCATTTTTAGCGATTTATAGCGGAGAAAAAAAGAAACTTTGAACGTCGATAAAGTCGAGATCGCGTGACTAAGTTCATTCATGAAATTCTTGTGTAAAACGATTTACATTTTTTGGTCCTAAAAGTAAAAGATAAATTTCAGCTGATAACTATTGTTGACAGTGAACTAACCGGCGGAAGATGGACATTTCTCAAGATGGGACTTGGAGAGATTTTCAAGTATCATATTCTAAGATGTTCCTTGATTTTTTTAGATCGAGGTATCTACTTTATCGACGTCAAAAGTTTTTTCCCTATTCCTATAGTATTTCACTATAAAAATTTCTTCGCAAATATACACATTTTGATACATACAAACGTTCCTTAGTCCTTTCGGTATAACGTGCTAAGTCCTGAACACGATATCTCAATTCGTGTGGACGTAGTGAGGACCGAAAAAAATGAAAATCATTTCATTCTCCACACAAAAATTTTATAAATGAATTAGTCACGTGATCTCGACTTTATCGACGTTTAAAGTTTATTTTTCTCTCCGCTAGAAATCACTTAAAATGCTCCAAAAATAATGATAGGTTACGTGTGTGCACATACTAATTTGTTGATTTGCAACGAATGTGCAAATTTTATTGCTTACATTAATTTATCTTAAAGTTTAGACGATATAGTCCAAAATTGGTGTCAGTGCTCAATATACGCGAAAAAAAAATCCGAAATGCATCAAACGAAAAATCATCTACAAAGTGCTATAACTCGAATGGTAATATCCTATTTCATCGATTTATAAATTAACTTTCTTTAAAACTATAAACATATTGATGTATACAACGGTTCTTTCGTGCTTTTTATTTAATATGTCGAATTTTAAACACGATAACTCAATCCTACGGAACTCGATATTATTCATCAGCAGGTGCGAAACTACAAAGTGTTAATGGGACAGTCGAGCAGTCTAGTGGACTGTTCCTATGAACTTTGCGCCAAACACTTGTTGAGTGTTGGTGGCACTATCCTTTGCAGGATAAAAATCGAGCCGTTTGTCCTAAAAAACTGTAGATTTTTTAAAAGTTTAAAATGGATTTTCGTGATCAGGAGAACAATATCTATTAATTTATTTTTTTATGTTGTAGATCATGACATCCCCGATAAAAAGTTCTTATGTCAAAAAGTAAAAAATGGACTGTTCATCGTTCGTATCGCTTGAAAGGTCACTTTTCGTGCACAATAGAGTAGACATACCGACACTCGAAGACAGTTTGGCGCCACGCTCAGGGATTTTGTCAAACTCTGTCCTGTCTTTTATAACATGTCTTTTGGTCATACGTTCGTTGAGTCCTGCCAGGGCTCTAGTTCAGTGGTCGGCAAACTTTTTGCGCGCTTTTCAGGTCAGGGCAGGGTTGACCCAAGAAATTTTTTTCGCCTGCCGGGCCCTGTTCGTCAACGCTATGGCTCTCGTGCGTGGGGTGCGATTGTATTAGCTTTTCTCGGCGAGTTTTCATTGTGAGGTGGATTACTCCATGGGGATAAAGAGTTACCAATCAATTTCTTTAAATTTCTTATAATAACGATTTTAAAGTTCATTTTTTCAGATAATTATTTGGAAGTAAGAGAACCCCTTTCCTTCGCTCCCTCACGTGATACACAACCAAGCTGACAAATGTCATATATAATAAAATAAAATTATTATTGTATATGATATTTACCTGCAGCTCTACTGTCTCTCCGTTTATGTTAATTGAATTTAAAAATAAAATAAAACTCGAATGTAAAAAGCGAATGACTACACTTTTTACAGAAAAGATTAAAATTAATTTTTTTGAAAAATGAAATTTGAAGCGACGGCAAATGACTTATTTGTTTTTAATTATATATATTTTTAATTAATGAATAAACATTTTCCAGGGAAAATAAAAAATAGTTTTTTTGAAAAATGAAATTTGAAGCGACGGAAAATGACTTGTTTTTTCTTATATATTTTTTTAATACAAATTTTAATAATAAATGCCCTCAAGCTTTTAACAGCTTTTAAAACTCTAAATATTGTCTTCACATTGTCATGCTCTTGGGCACTCAGTTTTGGAAATTAAAAATGTTCTTAAAATAAAAATTGAATTTCACAAGAGCACACATTTTAAATGTTGTTGCTTCATCACAAGAGCACACATTTTAAATGATGTTGCTTCAAAGTCCTCATTTTTAACTAAAAATATACTGTTCGTATTCCTATATGAAAAGTAATTTTATATTTTATATATAAGAACATCGAATATTATCGGAATTTTATAGGTTAATACAATGCCACTTAATTCTAATTTTGAAAACGAAAACGTTTTTAATGATGAAAACTGAATGTAAATCTAAATGTGTTATTGTTAATTGAATTCCAGGTTTTTAAGACGTTTCTTAGATTCTTTTTGATCCGAAAATTCCACAGATTACTAATTTCCTACTATCAAAATGTTAATTTTGAAAATTAAGAATTTTTAGTTTTGAATTTTAATCCCTTTGACGCCAACCGGCAGCTAGGGCTGCCGCGCTGCAGTAGTTTGCCGACCACTGCTCTAGTTCCACGATCTGTTGATATTCCCCCAATCTGAAACGGAAGCTAGATTTAAGGTATTTGCACTTCCTCCACCAGCTAAATTCACTTCGTTAACTGATAAAGAGAAAACAAGGAATCTTCGGAAAACTGCACCCCCGTCAATTGATACCGGATTTAAAAAGCAAACAAGACTTGTCTGTCGCCTAAGTGGCAAAAGTTTTTTTGGAATTTGACTCTACGACTTTGAGATATGTTAAGGAAATTAAAAAATAACAATCGCTTAAAAATTATATTAACTTCACTTCGGTGAAAGCTGACGGGAAAACAATGGACCAAAGACATTAAACAAAACCAGCGGCGGGCTGGCATGGTGGCGCAGCCGGGGATTCCCGGCTTGATTCCCCTTGTTAGGCGCACCCTAAGCCATGCCAAGGCGCTCCAAAAAGAATATATTGTTTAAACAAATGAATATATGTTAGATTGCAATGGAAAGAGTGAAAAGAATATCTAATGATATCCACGATTATACTTCTACTCCTATAAGTAATACTTCAAAGTAAAAACTGCCCTCCAATTTCTTTTCATTCATATTATTCCTAAAAGTTCCATAATGCATGTTTTGGATTCTAATAAAGGAAATATTTTAAAAATAAATAATAAATTATTTCTATTGAAACAGTAAAAGTGAAAGGAATATTCTTGTCATCAACTACATTACGGAATTTTAAATTTAATTGTTTCCAATGCAATTAAAAATATATTTATGGATTAAAAATGTATAGGACAACTACATGCAATTTTTATGGGCGCCCGCTAATATTTTTTGTTTTTTACCTATGTGAACTTTCGATGGCGCCTGTACGTACCTTGAGGGAGATCCAGATTAACTTAATTATGTAAAACGTATGACTCCATTTTCGCTTATAAATATGAAAGGGGACAACTCATTTAATTTATAACAAAATCTCGACTAATTATCGGACGTATTTAATTATTTTAGTAATGTTTAAATTGATAAACTCAATTATTATACTAAAAGGACTACTCATTAGTTGAAATTTTCTCTAAAACAAGTTATTAGCTTAAATTTCAAGAGTTCGAATCAAAGGATATATTTCGTTATTTTGGAAATTGTAAAATATTACTATTTGCTTTACTTTACTATAATAACTGTTATTTTATTATAATTTTATCATATTTCGTATTTTTAATGTGGTTATTATGAATTACTTATTTAAATCAAGGTTTAAATCTTCGCGGCAAAAATACTTGAAAGCTTAAAGTTGGGATGTAGGGCTAAAGCCTACTTAGTGAATGTATGCGCCACCTAGCGGCTTTAAGCATACATGCTCAAGTCAAATAGGAACGTACGTTAACGGTAATATTTAAAAATTCTAAAAGCGCTAAATTGAAATTAAATCTTGAGAATCAGAACCGATAAGATAATAAAAGTCGAATATTCAAATCAAGCCGATCGCGAAGGACTGGAAATGAAACACGAAACCCTAAAAATACAAAATAGCGGTATGAAAATAGTAAAGTGAAAACACAAGGAATAAATTAAACAAATAGAACATAAATTAGGAAAGAAAGCAAAAGAGGATCCCATGAACATAAATCTTTATGTTCGCAAGGACACCTTATGCCTACATAAAAAGCAAACCCTTTTACCAAAATTTAGAAAAGGCGTTAAAATCAAATTTCCACGAAATAAATCTCCAGATGTGTGAAAACCTAGAAGCCAAATTCTCAAAATGGTAAATTGCCCCTTTGTTTTTCCTTTTTTTTAAGTCTTTAAGCAAACACTTAAAGAAATCTAAATCGCAGGACTCTGAAGAAATTAAGATACAAACACATAATGTTAAAAAGACCATTTTCCTAAGACCCTAAGCTGTAAAATCTAACTTGAACCCTTTTTTATCGCATTCTTTATGAAGGCCCCAGGCCCTTTCTCATAAATCGAAAGAACAGAAAAAGGTACTATTGTCTACAAAACACATGTAGTCAACAGCAGAAAATCGAGTCACCAGATAACTGACCCCAGTGCTCATATTTCAATATTTATGACTTAGGTAACCCAATTTTTCCCAGACGTGGCTTAGCTATATAAAACAAGCTCAGCGCCGTTTTTCGTCAGATCTAGATTTTTCTCTCGGACAAAAAATCGATTTCGGACCCCCGCAAAACAATCTTGAGTTTAACTCGCATTCTTATTTCTACAATTATTATTGTGATCTTGAAAATCTCAATATCGAGGATATAAAAAAACAATATTAAATAATAAAACTAATTTCGGTTCGTCATTTAAACATTGTGAGTGTGTGACTCAAAATATGGATAACATTTGAAATTGTGACTAGTCGAAATTAATTCATTGCAACCTAACCTTTGCAAACGAAATACAACCAGTGGTCCAAAAAGTGAAATTAGCAAGTGTTTTATTTGTGTGAACCCTTTTTTTCTTTGTATTTATTTCCAGGGGAACAACTTATGTTCTACGACAGCAACGAACTCGAATAGTGAACAATATCGAAAAGAAATTAACAAAATTTTAAATTTACTGCGACATAGATAACATAAAATTCTTCCTTATCGACTATCAAAATTAAAATATAAATTGTCGACATCCGAGTTGGACGTCACACAGTCTATGGTGTGACAAGTTTTTCACTCTTGAAAAATAACAAGAAACACGAAAAAAATTAACAATTGGTTGAACTCTTAGACGAAAAACAATCTGATCGCTGAAAGGGTACATTCTTATTGTTTTCAAGTTGCAGCGCGTCTAGGGTGCGCGACTTTTGCTTCTTGAATGTAGCGCTCGCTAATGTATTTACTTCACGCTGCATGCTCGGTCTTTGTACGTTGTATATTCCTTTCACTTTTACTGTTTCAATAGAAATAATTTATTATTTATTTTAAAAGTATTTTCTTTATTAGAATCCAAAACATGCATTATGGAATTTTTTAGGAATAATATGAATGAAAAGAAATTGGAGGGCAGTTTTTACTTTGAAGTATTACTTATAGGAGTAGAAGTATAATCGTGGATATCATTAGATATTTTTTTCACTCTTTCCATTGCAATCTAACATATATTTACTCATTTAAACAATATAATCTTTTTAAGGGGCCTTGACATGGCTTAGGGGGCGCAGCCGAGGACCTTTTTCTTTAGGAGTCGCGCCCATTCTTGGATCGCCGGCCTCGCCCCTGGGTACCCAGTCCACAACTGAAAAAAAATTTATTTTTGTAATTAATAATAATTGATATAATTCCATTACTTCATTAAATATCAATTAAAAAATAAAAACTACTTTTCAAATACAGTTAGATGGAAAAAATTAGTTTTTACGAAGATATTCGCAAAATAGGGCAAAAATGGAACAAATTCCATGCATTTTGTCCCTTGTTTTCTTTCAGCAGTTAACAAAGTAAAGTTAGCCGATGACTGAAGTACAAGCTGTATACGGAATAGAGTTTATTATTTCTATACCCATGATGCCTACAAACAGAACATATACGATGATAGGGGAGACGTTGCTAACTTACGGTACATTTCAATAATTCAAAAATCTAGGGCTTGCCCCAAATGTAAATATTTTTGAACCAAGCTTGGTATTTCATCGTTTTAGACCAAAAGACATCGAAAAATGTGTGGGCCGCCAATATTTTCAAAAAGCTACTTTTTTGACCTACCGTAATGTACATGTGCCAACTAATCGTCTAGTGTCGGTATATCTTTGTTAACATACATTAAAAGCGACTTTGAATGTAGTACCGAAGAAAAAGTATCCTTCTCTCGACCTTCAGGCACATATATTATTGATCAGAAGCCCGAAACTATAAAATATCAATGAGGCACAGAGTTGGACATGATCTCTGAGCGTGGCCCCGAACAGTCTTCGAGCGTCGGTATGTCTCGATATTATATATGAAAAGCGGCTTTAGATGCAACGTAGTCTTCTTTAGAATGCACGAAAATCGGCTTTGGACATAACATCAACCAAAAAGTATTCTTCTCTGGACCTTCAAACCTGTACATTATCGATCAGAGGGTCCTAACCCGGTAATAAGCGTAGAATAGAGAAAAATTAATATTTTCAGATGTCAGCGCAAAAGTGAAGATTATTCTATTATTTTGAATGCGCGATTTTTCCATCTGTCTAAAATGCCACAATGAGAATAAGATACCTCCTAAACTTATTCACTTCTATTTACATAGCGACCGCCACACAGTTTCCTATTCTCCCAAAGAGAACGTGTTTTTAATATATTTAATTCCTTCTAATTGTACCGGTAACGCACTTCACGGAGATATTTTTTATTCCTCAAAAGTGCTGATATTTTGATTTTATTTAATTCCTTCTAATAAATTCACAAAATATGTGTAATAAGTTGTTTTAATTCCTTCATGCGGAATGTAAATTCTGAAATTTTAATTCTCACCAATTCAACTCTGCCTCTCTAGAGTCAAAATTATTTAAATTCACACATTTGCATAGATTTCTTTGTTGCATTTTTAAGACGTTTAAATAAAATATTAACATATAAATAAATTTAAATTTTTTTCAAATTTATAAGTTATAAAAATATTTAATAATGAAAAATAGGTTTAATAAATTCTTTCGTTAAATTTTACTAAGTCGATTGAGAGGAATAGGATTTGCACTTTTTCTGTTCCCGTTGGGGGATTTTTAGACGGAGGAAAAATCGTGTATTCATAGGAATATAAATTTTTAATTTTTCTGAATTCAACGCTTGTTACCGGGAAGCTAGAAAATATGATAGAAGTACATAATTGGGCATGATTCCTGGGCGTGGCGCTAAAGAGTCTTCAAATGTCGATATGTCTCCTTTAGTATGCACAAAAAGTGGCTTTGGACGCAACACCAACGAAAATGTATTCCTCTCTCGTCCTTCAGACGCGCATATTATTGATAGGGGGGTCCTTAACTACAAAATATCAAAGAGGCACAGAGTTGAGAATGATCCCTGAGCGTGGTGCCAAACCGTTTTCGAGTATCGGTATGTCTCCTTTAGCATGCACGAAAATCAGCTTTGGATGCAACACCAACGAAAAAGTATTCTTTGCTTAACCTTCCCTGGCGGACCGATGGCACAGAAAGGAGCATCTACAAAGTACGCTTAAAGACCCCACTCAATCCCCCTTCGGCTTCTTCTTTAAAAGCTCAAAAAACAGCAAGATCAACTTTTAAACGGTTGAAATTCGGATTCTACGTTAAAATTCCATCAGAAACTCACGGAGTAATTGCAATATATTTCTTGCAGCGTTAAAAACTTTAAAAAATCAAATACCTGTCATTTACATGGGCCAAAGAATGCTTCAATTGCTTCTTCTTTTAGTAGCAGTTAATAAGCGTTCCGTCGACAACTTTAAGAATGTTATCTGGATGCTAACGCCATGCAGCGGAAACTTCAGATAACAACGCTGCGATGCAAGTGAGAAAATTTTATTCTTAAACTTCGCGCGCAACATGCTACTTGTGCTATTATGAATGCGCCTGAATTGACCTTCAGCAGAAGTTAATGACATTTTTTAAAATTTGTAACGCTACAAAAAAAGTATTGCGATTACTCCGTGAGTTTCAGATGGGAATTTTAATGCAGAGTCCGAATTTCAACAAGTTAAAAGTTGATCTTGCTCTTTTTTTGAAATTTTTTAAGAAGGGACCGAAGGGGGACTCACTGGGGTCTTTAAGGGTACTTAGTAGAGGCTCCTTTTGGTTCCTTCGGTCAGCCCCGGTTCAGTCACGTACTATATATTATTGAACAGGGGTCATAGAGTTCAAAATATCAACGAGGCACGGAGTTGGGCATGATCCCTGAGCGTGGCGCCAAACAGTCCTCGAGTTTCGGCATGTCTACTCTAGCGTGCACGAAAAACGAGCTTTGATGCAACATGAACGAAAAATGGTCCATTTTTTACTTTTTAGCATAAAAACTTTTTTTGGGGATGCGATGATCTAGGACATATTCAAAATTTAGAAAAAAACCACCTAGACCTTTTTTCAATGTATTTTGTGCGTGGTCCTTTTGGTTTTATCAAAAAAAAGTCGGTAAAATAAATTGTTCGTCTTGTTAAATCATATAAATATCCGTATAAAAAATTTTTGAAACTTGAAAAACATACATATATACATCTCACGTCCGAAAACGTGGACATTTGACAAAAACAGGTGGAGGGGGGTCAAATTTTATACAAATCTAATACCTTCTCTGATGAGAATGTAAAAATTAATTAATTTCTATGAATAATGTTTTGACAGTTCGGGTTTTTGTTTTAATCGTGAAAAATAATATTGAGAAAAAGTAAGTTATTTGAAAACCCGCACATGAGACGAAAAATAAATTTAAAAAAAAAACAGTTGTGATAAGAATCTGCCTACGCAGCAGGCTGATTTTTTATTATCAATATAGTTTTTCACGATTAAGAAACAAAATACGCATGCTATCAAAACCTGATGTATAACAAATTTGTAGATCTTTTTAAAATTAACAATTTTTGTCTACCCACCTTTTCACCAATTTTACACACTTTAACCACAAAATGTAATTTTTTATTTTCTATTATTTTTTTCTGCTGCCAAAATTTGAATTCTAGATTTGCGAAGAAAATTCCAAAAGTTGTTATGATAAGCTTGTAGGACATTAAAAAAAAATTTTCCTCTATTGCCTTTTTTCATATCGTGCGTTATTTGAGGTCAGTTACACCAGCCCCCTACTCCTAATTTTTGGGATTTCTATAGCCTATGAATTACGCCCCAAATGCGCTCAAATGCGCCACGGATAAAAATTGTTTTTCTATAAAACTGTAAGAGTTATTTAGGTGTTATGCAGGGGGGGGGGGCTATCGTCGCGATACCCCCCCCCTGTCATTTGAAAAATCAAAATTTAAATCACATGATCTTGAATTTCTTCAAATGCGCTCAAATGCGCCACCACTAAAAAAATTTGTGCTAGCTAATTAACAAAGGTGTCATGTTTTGAAGGGGGGCAGTGTAATGCAGGTGTTAAATCCTCAACAGTTCTATGCAATGTAAAGTTTCGGACATAGATTTATTCGTCTTCAAATGCGCTCATAAGCACCATATATTTTTTGTTTGAAAATTTTGATAATTGATCTTCATTTTGACCTTGAAGTTGACCTTCATTGCTTTTTGAAGGTCAACTTTGTTTTTTTTTAAATGGAAACCCCCTTTTTTCACATCTGCAATCGATAGAGCGGAAAATTCTACGTTCAGGTGCGTACCCAAGTCATAGGTCAATTGTAACGTTCAAGGTCAGTCAGAGGTTATTTGAAATTAACAAAGTTTTCCAAGAGGACAGTGAAATTCCTGAAGTAAATTTCAACGAGGTATCCAATAGTGACCTTTATTTTGAGCTTGAAGTTGACCTTTATGTATTTTTGAAGGTCAAATTTGTTTTTTAAAATGGAAACTCCCTTTTTTTACATCTGCAATCAATAGAGCGGAAAAATCTACGATCACGTACGTACGCAAGTCATACGTCAATTGTAACGTTCAAGGTCAGATAGAGGTTATTTGAAATTAACAAAGATTTCCAAGAGGTCAATGCAATTCCTAAAGTGAGTCCCCTTGCCTCTCATGTTTCAGTGTGATTGATTAACGTGAGTCCCCTTGCCTCTCATGCTTCAGTAAAGATGTTCGAACTGAAAACCTTGAGCTTCCTGACAAAAAGCTATGCGATTGTAAAAATGAGTTACAGCATTACGAATCATCTCCCTATCAATCAAAGTAGCCTGTTGCAGAATCCGATTCTGCAATTCGTCTAAGTTTTGCGGTTGTGTTGAGTATACTTTGCTCTTTAAATAATCCCTAAGAAACTAGTCGAGAGGTGTCAGATCAGGAGATCTAGCAGGCCACTCGATTTCACCCCTTCTTCCAATCCACCTTTGAGGGAACTGAAAACCCAAATATGCTCGAACCTCCCTACCGTAATGAGCCGCTGCTCTGTCCTGCTGGAACCAAATATTTTGATAATTATTGCCTGTAATCTCCCTTATTCTTGGTAAAATTTGGTTTCTGAGAAGCTCTTCATATGTACGGGCATTGAGGTTACCATCGATGAAGAAAGGGCCTATCAATGTATCATTCAAGATACCGGCCCAAACATTAATCTTTTGTGGATGTTGTGTGTGATTTTCCAACATCCAATCAGGATTTGTGTCGGACCAATATCTACAATTTCGCCTGTTAACTTCACCTTTTAAAGTGAAAGTAGATTCATCTGAAAATACTGTATTGTACAAGAAAAAAGGATCTCTATCAATTCTGTCCATCATAATTTCACAAAATTCAACCCGACGATCAGGATCGTCTTCATTGAGCTCTTGTACCAGATGAAATTTGTAAGGATGGACCCCAAATTCTTGCGGTATACCCATCTGCATCTCCTCAGATCCTGCAGATTTCGGCCGACCAGTTCTCTGAAGGTCCTTGATAGTTCCATGATTCATAAAGCGCCTTACATTTCTTTCAATTTGTTGATTTTGAGACAGGATTTAACCCTTTTCCATTACGAAAAAAGCGATTAAAAAGCAAACAGACTTGATCATAAGATCGAACTCTATCTCCCCAACCATGCATCATTAATACAGATACCCTCTCTCGTTCCGAAAGTTTAGCTTGCGCCATAATAATATTTTAGCGAAAGATAGTAAGTATGTACTCGTAATACGTAAATTTAGTTTCGATTCGTAATATTTGTATGGAAAAACGGTATAGGACTTATGGTATGACCTTAGGTATTGACTTAGGTATCGAAAAACCTTATGATTTTGAAAAATCCTTATGATTTTACAATATTCAAAACGCTGTAACCTAGATCAATACAGAGCTCACCATTGAATTTCTCGTTAAAATTTACTTCAGGCATTACACTGATCTCTTGGAAAACTTTGTTAATTTCAAATAACCTCTAACTGACCTTGAACGTTACAATTGACCTATGACTTGGGTACGTACCTGGACGTAGAATTTTCCACTCTATCGATTGCATATGTAAAAAAGGGGGTTTACATTTAAAAAACAAAGTTGACCTTCAAACAGCCATGAAGGTCAAATTCAAGGTCAAAATGAAGGTCAGCATTGAATTCCTCGTTGAAATTTCTTTCAGGGATGACCTTCACTTTTTTGAAAAATATTTTACCTGAGGAAATATTCAACCGTCCCGGGACTTTTTAGACACCCTGTATAAGCGGTGCACTCTCTGTTTTTTGCCACTGCACTGGTAAAAACCACCGAGTAGGTTTGAAGTGTAAAACGCTCGAAGATCTGTATCAAAGCACAATCTTTTCGGTGATTTCAACAGTTGATAACAAGACTCACATAACCTCAAGTAACTTTAAATCTGTGTAGTGTTTCTATAAGTGTCATCAGTTAATAACAAGACTTACATAACCTTAAATCTACGCAGTGTTTCTATACATGTAATCAGTTGATAACAAGACTTCCATACCCTCAAATAACTGGAAATATGCAAAGTGTTTCTATAAGTGTTCGCTGCTTCCATTTAAAGTTAGAAATGGATTTCGAAAAATATAAAAAAGTCCTACAAATTATTAAGATGGGACATCAACTTATACTCGAGAAGTAACCCCCAGCAGCTGATAAAATTAGATTGTGGACGAGGGCGGAAACTAAAAGCTGAAAACAGTCCGTTTCGAAGACGAATAAGAACGGGACTTACAACCAATTTAATTCATGAAGATTTAAATACATTTTTAGGCATTTTTAGGCATTAGTGAGAGGGGAAGAAAAAACTGAGGAAAAACGTGTTTGCACTGAAAATAATCCTATTCTAACGTCTACGAATATTGGTGGATGGTTTGATAAAATTCGTCAACAAGTTGAAGTTAAAATTATAGATTTGAATACATCAGATTCAGAGTGGAGATTAATAGAAATTATTAGCTTAACGGTTAACATAAATAGATATGCCCCTTGTCAAGTTGCAGCTTCAACTTTTACTGTATTACCTGATTTTATGCAGAAAAAAAGCTGTGGTCAATATTAAAAATGAAGACTCGTATTGTTTTCTCTGGCCAGTAATGACAGCTCTTCACTGAGTTGAGAAAGTGTTGGAAGAATCAGTTCTTATCCTAAGCTTGATGGTTCAGAACTCAAATATAGTAACATCAAGTGTCCAATTACTCTTGAGGATATTCTAAAATTTGAGAAAATGAACATTTTAAGTATACATGTGTATGGTTTTGAGTCTGCTAAATATAGTAAGAAAGAGGAAATTGTTCCAGTTTTTTCAACCCAGGGAAAATTTAGAAAACCTACTATTCAACTTCTTATGATTGAAAATACTAACTTTGATTCAGATGTATAAGTGTATCATTTTGTTTGAATCAAAAATCTATCTAGACTAGTGAAATCATAAACAAGAAAAGATAATTGCTCCACTTACTTTTGTGACAGGTGTTTGTGTCACTTCAAATTTGAGAAAACTCTTGAAAAACATAGAATGGAATGTGATAACCTGAATAATAATTGCACACTAATACTCCCCAGAGAAAAGGATAACATTTTGAAATTTAAAAATTATAAATACAAAGAGAGGGTTCAATTTGCAGTATGTGCTAACATAGAGTGTTTGTCAGAGCCAGTTTACCAATATGTATGGAAATGCTTATCAAAAACGTACACCTACAAGTGTTGCTGATTACACAAAATTCAGTTTTGAGGATTCACAATCTGAACCTCAAGTTTATAGTGGAAAGCTTATAGTGGAGCTGAGAAACTAGATTCTTATTTTAAAAATCCAGTACCAATGGAACTCTTGACATTAAAGCAAGAGCATGATTTTCAAAACTCAAAAGTTTGTCATATTTGCGAACAAGATTTTAACAAAGATTATGTTAAACATCGGGATGATGACCATTTTACAAGTAAATACCGTGGCCCTTCTCATGACAGGTGTAACGTAAATGACCAAGAGTGAAATGTAATTCATATAGTATTTCATAATTTATTTGGCTACGACTCTCACTTTTTCATCAAATAATTGGTAACAAGCTTCAAGGGTGATATCTATTTATAACTTATCAACAAGGAAAAATATATATCCTTTACATATAGGGTGTAAAATATAAAAGTTAAACTCAGATTCATATACTCTTTTTGATTTATGCCAAGTAGCCACTCCAAATTAGCTTCAAATCGTAGCAACGATGAAAAATTGATTACATGAAAATATTCAAAAAATGATGATGAATTTGAATATATCACAGAAAAAGTTATTTCCTTATGATTATGTTGATAATTAGCAGAAATCAGATGAAGATTGTCTGCCAGCAAAAGAGGATTTTTATTCTAAATTAAATGATGAGGATATTTCAGATGAAGATTATAATCATGCGTGCAAGTCCTGGGAAAAAATTTAACATAAAAACGTTAGGTGAATATTCGGATTTATACTTGAAAAACGATGTTTTTCTCTGCTCGAGTATTACAGATACTCGAAAATACAGTAAATCACCCGAATTCCAAGGTATTCCATGATGATTACACTCTGCCCAAATATTCATAGAGTTATATTTTGGAAGAACGTCCTTCCACGGACAAGGTGATTCAAGGAGAAAAGAGTATAGCTTTTTGTCTGCCCCATCATGGAATGGTAATATAGCCTATTCTTTCAATATGAATTTTTTGTCTGGTAACTTAAAGCCCTGCACATCCACCACGTACTCCATTTCACGAGCAACTAAACTATTTCTACCTGGTTACAGCATTTTTATACAAACTTTTTTACCACCCAACTTATTGGTTTATACTCTATTATACGATTATGCAAAATTAGGCAATATGCTGATATTTGAGCAGGAAAATTTTCACTAGTTTGAAATTCCAAACGAACGTCAAGTGGCCCGTATTTCAGTAACTCATTCTGTTTAGAGCAGTCAATCACTACTAGAGCCGCTTGATCTATAAATTCTCTTCTTGATAGCAATGGATTCAAATTACCATAAGGATAGAACTGTTCATTTAAAACTAGTTTTACATTAGTCAAATTGCAATGATCAAAGTTGCTACAGTTTCTAGTGGTATTATTTTTTCTGTTTGTCTGAAATCCTAGTATAACAAATCTCGGTTTTTCCAATTGTGTTAAGATTTTCACAGTCCAAATAATGTTTGAAGTTGCTGGAAGTAGGAGATATTCATATAGTTCCCAAGTTCAAAAACTTATTGGAATAGGTAGATCTTTTTCAATATATTTTTGCAACTGAAGTTTTCGTGAATCAGACAGTCTAACGTTAGGCAATAGCCACTCTATTTTATTGATCTCAATTTTATACTGATCAAGAAAGGCTGTTTGCAAGATAGCATTTGCATCACTTTGTGAACTTGTCAAAATGTGTTCATTTTTAGTATTGAAAATGATTTTGTGATAATCTTCAGCAAAACCAAATATCATACTAAGAGGTATGGCAACATCAAAGTAGCCAGTGACGTTTCTTAGTGATTGATTGTTATTATTTAGATCAATCCAACCAATATTCTGTATGTAACATGATTGCCCTGGCTTTAGAGATAGGTAATTATTCATGAGACTAGTCAGACCAACATTTTCATTTCTATCAATTTCTATTGAATTGGTTTCATATATTGCTTCTTCAAACAAATAACAGATGGCATTAGAAACGAACGATGTGTTTGTCACTTGTGCTCCATCAGTTTTTTCGATTCTTTCATGTACGTAAAGTGAAGTTTTACTTGGCAGGAGACACTGGTACTGATTTCGAACGAGGATCCGAATTTCATTACTGTTTGTTGAAGGTCGATGAGGCATATGGCTATTGCGTATGAATTTCAAAGTGTGCAATCGACTCATCAAAGATGATTGGTGCTTTAATATTCAAAATTTTCCCCTCCACGAAAAATGATCAATCGTTGATAGACAAATTGACAGTTGCAGATGTGGAAGACCCTAAATGTCTTTATTCTCTTCTTCTTTTTCTCAGCTTCAGACCTTGACTTTTTAGAAAGAGTGCGCTTTGAGGTGTTAACCCTTTGACTGCTCTCTGTCGACTGATTATTTTTTGGCATTGTGCTGACTTATTATAACCAAAGTCAATCGTCTTGTTGAAAACGATACCCATTATTAGTGAGACTTGGTATGTAGTCTGATTGTTACAAATTCACCACGAAAATTGACCGAATGTCCGTCTTGATCAACTATACGGAGCTGTTTATGAGCTATTGTCTGCACGGCGACTGGTAAGTAAATTACATGAGATGGTACTTCCACTATCTTATATCCAGGTGGCACTAGAGGGAAAAATTCATGAATAGTATGTACTTCTTGGCCATTAGTGAAGGCATCTGTAGGTATGCTACACTCAATTTTCAGAGAATTCACTTTTATGATTGATACCGGTTGATCAGATTCATAAGCTTGCTTAGCTTCTAGTCTGCGTGGCGAAAACCCCAGCAAATGACCGCTGGAATCTTTAGGTTCGAAATTTATACCGTTATTGCAGTAAATTTCACTTTCTAAAGTATTATTGTTTGGCTTAATATGAATTTCGATACCCTTGTTTGCAAAAGCATTCTGTAGATAGCGCTTAATGTCAATTATTTCATAACTTCCTTTAGGTATTTCAATTATTTCATCGTTCACATAAAATTTATTTTGACCAATGTCTACTGTGGGTATCGAATTAAAGGTTAGAAATTTAACGAGGCCAAGCGTGTAATTTTTATAAGGAGACATCTCTATTGTAGGAAAATAGTGCGTTTCCAGGATTAAAGAAGTTCCTGATAATGTTAGCTTCAATGAATCATCTATGATGACAGCTGGCGTTTAACTGACTTTATATTTAAAATTTCAGCACTTACATAGAATAATTGTACTCTTAGATTTTAATTGATTGCATAGAAATTAAAAAAAATAAATGTCCACATACGAATTATCGTAATTTTGGTATCTCTCGTGATTATACTTTATGCTATCAATACCGAAATACTTGAGTCCTTTTTCATCATCATCATTAACAATAGCACATTCATATTTACGCAGCCCACCCTCTGGTAATCTATTTCGCATAAAAACACCTCGAAAATGTAGAATCGTCAAAGATTTTGCAAATTTTAATGAATCTGCATCATTCAAGGGTTGGTGAGGTAGCTTTACTTCGAGTTTTTTGACTTGCGTTTGAGTCCTGCTCCTTGTTTATACGGTTTTAGATGAAGCACTAATCCTTGTCTATATGGTTTGAAGTATAGGCCTTTTCCCAAAGCAATTGGTTCCATCGTTTCATTATGTTGTTTACTCTCTGAAAGTTGTTGTTTTGCCGAATTTGCATCATTCACAGCTTTAACTATTCATCACAGCTGCTTGTGCGCCTCTGAGTGCAGATTTAATGACATTTTGCACATCATTGCTTAAAATCATTGACTTTTTAGCTGCAGCAACAATTTTTCTCAATGTAGTTGTAGGTCTTCTATTCTTGCTGAGACCCATCCCCAATTTTGATTTCGTCTTCATTGCGTCGGCTATTCCTCAAACAGCCGCCTTTTCACCTATGTCTATATCCGGAGCAAGGACACGTTTCCAAGCTTTTTCAGCTAGTACACTGCGAGCGGAGTTTCTAGCCTCTATATTCTCTTTATTTGGTGATTAGGCTATATCGTGCTTTTTGCAAGCAGCGTCCAGTGGATTGATTCCTGGATCACTCGTGCTAATTTTTAGGCTAGTTTCATACCTGGTCCACAGTACTGGTAACCAGGCAAATGCAATTCAAACGGTAAATTGTTAAGGGTTCTGTTGAGTATCCTTCTCCCACGTCTTGGCTGCTTCACGGTTCGCTTACGTCTGACTGTTTTTCCTCTGTAAACGATCATATCTAGGCAAGGAATACTTTCAGATTGAAGGATCAACATACATAACCAGGATATTTATAGGTTTTCCAGTCAGTCTTTGTCAAGATGCAGTTTGAAGCACAACCTGTGAAACTACCTATCCACTTTTCATTCGCTTATTCAAAACGAGAATAGAGAAAAACGAAATGGAAATTTGCCATCAAACAGGGTACGAGCTATATTTTGTGGGCCTTGCAACTGTGGAAAGACAAATGCTCTGCGGGCTCTACTGATACAATGAACATGAAGAGGTTATAATGCCAAGTGAAGCGAAACCAAACTCCGTCATTGTATTTGATGATGTGGCTTGTGAGAAACAAGATAATATAAGAGCATTCTTTTCTATGGGTAGACACAAGAATGTCGACTGTTTTTACTTTAGTCAGACATATTCTCATATTCCTAAACATCTTGTACGTGACAATGTTAATTTACTTGTGTTATTTAAGCATGATGAAATGAATCTTAGATACATTTATGATGATCATGTAACTACTGATATGACTTATTCGCAATTTAAAAATGTTTGTTTAACTTGCTGAAATAACGAAAAGTATGGATTCGTTGTAATTGACAAGGATAGAAATCTTAACCAGGGAAGATAAAGGAAAGCTTTGTTTCGTAAATCTGAAAAAGTAATACCAGGTGTGTTCAAAAAGTAAGGTGACTTTTCAATTTTTGCGGGCTACGTACATTCAAGTTTTAAATTTTTTGTTTTGTTGTGTTGGTACACCCGTCACAATCATATGTTCACAGTTTTCACTATATCGCTCGTGTTGTTTTTCTGGCAGAGGCGTAAAAGGTTAAAAGGATTTGGTGTGCTCGGCGATTTTCTTCTTTCGAAAACAATGGAGCAAAGAATTTGCATTAAATTTTGTGCGAAAAATGGAAATGCATCGCGGTAAGAACTCAAGGCTATACCACAAAATGATTATCAGAAGTGCTTCGATGATTGGAAAAAGCGTTGGCACAAGTGTATTATATCTGAAGGGGATTACTTTGCAGGACACAAAATATATATTGAAGAAACAAATGAATATTTTTTGAGAAAACCATAAAGTCACGTTATTTTTTGAACACACCTTGTATATACATGTGTAATGATTAATATAAAAACAGTCACACTTTAGACGTTGATACATCAACATGTCTTCGCGTCAGGAGAATTTTCAAAAGCAAAAGAATATTTTGCATCAAATTGCTAGAGCTAGTGAATCAATTTGACGAAAACATAGGTGAATAAAGTTGGGTAAAGAAACAGTCGAGCGCACATTAAGTTCCATTTTTAAACCCATTGTTAATCCACTGGAAAAAATTGTTGGTGGTTTCATGAATATGAAAAAAGTTGAAAGTTTGAGTAACAAAATTAACGAAAGAAAGATTAATGATTAATGAAAAATACATGAAAATTTTAATTTATAAAGCTACCATTGACGCATATGAGTTCTGGTAATTTCTCAATCACTTCTTCACATACAGTCTGCTTATAAAAAGTAATAATTTCAAGAAATAGAATTTTAAATCGCATGAGCTTAGTAAATATAAGTTTTTGTATTGCCTTACTCTTTAAACTTGCATGGTTTTTTCGTATTTCATATTTTAAAATTTTCACACATGGTGATTTCGACACTTTTGGCAGAAACGGCATAACGCTCAGTTCCAGAAGATACGGTCGACACAAGGGCTGACTTTCTGGAGAACAGCAAATGTTGTTATTTGCAGTACAAATGAATAACATTTTTGCGTTTCTTGAATTTGCTCCAAAGCCACTATGTAATTTCCAAAAGATATGGTCATGTGTATATAGAAATTCCCACAGTTGATACATTGTTGCTTCTCTTGGCCAAAAAAGAAGAGTGTCATGAGGTTGAAGTAACTTTTAAATAATTTCCACGCTTCAAGATTCAGGGTTATACTTCCACTAGGATGACAGGCGTGGAGTTTTTATTGTTTTGTGAATGATGAAGTCAGGTTGTATGTGGAACAGATTTTGATCCTCTTCAAACAGTTTTGCCATTCTTTGAGGTAGAAAAAAGGAGAATTAGTTTTCTATGATTACAGGCGTTCTCGTTCCATATTCTGTTTTATCCTCCTTAATGTACATTATTTCGTATCCCTTGTTAACTTCTAGGTCTGTCCACTTGGAAGAAAATCTTCACTGCGAGTGGTTTTGTTTAATTCTAGAAAATCAATTTTTTTTCTTCTCCTTTACTGCTTGTTATCTTCAAGATTCACACTTTTAAATTTCTTTGTTAAAGTTTGTAAATCAGTTCGCACTTGAATGACTTGTTTTAGCTGTTGAATGTTCCTTAGGGATACGTTTGAATGACTTTTTAGCTCTTTTTGCTTTTTTTCTTCACAATCTGGCATACGATAACAAACTGAAGAAAGATAAGAACCAGCCTCCTCTTATAGACGCTTGCACCCTCTACCAAATTTCTGGAGACTAATGCGTAGTATTTCACCATATGATGCAATAATTAACATGAGAGTTAAAAAGATAATACGTCTTTAAACGCTTACTCGATTTAGTTCACATAGATAAGGTTTCCAGGAATCACGATAATGTCATCAGAATGGAATTTTGTTTACCGAGAATTGTTTGACATTATATGAAATATGACGCCCCTGTCGGCAAATATCAAAGGAGAACCTTAAAGGAACACTTCTTCATCCCTGTCAATTCTTTCAAGATTAGTGAAACATGGTAACACTGTAGATAAGAATTCCTGGAACTATGGAGACGTCATTAGAAAGGAATTTTGTTTACGTCAGAAATTGTTTAACATTATATGAAACCTGACACCCCTGTCAGCAAATATAAAAGGAGAACGTTGAATTAATTTAGTTCACACAGATAGAGATTCCAGGAATCGACGATGATGTCATCAGAATGGAATTTTTTTACCGAGAATTGTTATAATATCACGAGGGTGGTTGCAGATCTTGGAAATGTTTAATTTCGCGCCATTATGATATACATTTAATACATGAATCATATTACTTTGGGGGGGGGGGGGGCATCAATTCCGGGAATAGCAGGTATTAAATAGCCTAATATTGCGATATTGTATATCATATCATATCCTATTCCATATTTTTGGGGCTGAAAAGTTTTATTCCCATGATTTTTATGTGTTGATTTTCAATATCGATAGTGTGTATAGTTCAACACTGTAATTCGTTAGTCAGCACAAGTAGCGAAACCAATCTTATAGCCTTCTGCGCAATAGCCGCAAGTTTGCTATTCGTACGAAAAAAAGTGTATTAGAACTCTCCCTATCTATCTACTGTATAGGATTTCAAATGCGCTCATATGCGCCACTTTCCAAATTAACAAAAACTCATAATCAACCCCCTTATTACCGCTTGATACCAATCCTCCCTGCTTGAAATGACGGATAGAACCCAGATAAGAACCGGATGGAAGTTGGTTCTTATCTGGCGCTATTGGAATTAGACACGGGTTTTGTCCCCGGTTTATACCCGGTCCTTGATCGGATTCTATCTGGATTGATATTTTTATCTCCGGCTTCTATATGGCTGTCATCCGTAACCTTCAAGATTTGTAGCCGGTTTGTAATCGGGATTAGACCTGGTTTATACCCGGCACTTGACTGGGTTCTATCTGGGATCAGATAACATCTAACGGATTTCTACATAGGTATTATACCGCGGTGACGTATTCTTTATTAAAAGGCAGGTTACAAAAAACGTAAAATAGTTATATTAAATCTAAATTTCTAGCTTAAATGCAGTCTATATCGAAGAATTATTACCATTATATTCTAATATTTGTTCACATATTTAAGTACACTATTATTTACTATTATAAAATGACTACACTGTTTATAATCGCAAGCTATGAAAATTTTTATTCCCCGTGGATGCGAACCCTATAAGTTTCGCATTCGTAACGCCTAAAGCCTCTCGGCTAACCTAGCTTGAAGTATCAAAACCAAATTTCAAATATAACGTACAGCTGTGCAAGGCCGTCTCCAAACTTTTGTGATCCATCCTATAAAAAATATTGCTGCGCTTATAATAATATATTTACTAAGATTTTAGATTTTACAAATGTTACAAATTATTATTGTATATTTCATGTGCGTAAACAAAATTTAAACTGAATCCAAAAATATTTCAAGATATTTTAAAAGATTTAAGAAAATTCAATATGTATTTTCAGAAATTAAATCAATTTTAAGGGATTTCCGTAAATTTCCAAAGATTTCAAAACATTTAACAGACTTTAAAGAATTCAAGAAGATTATTTATATTTTAAAATTACTTTAAAACTTAAAACTCATATAAATTCTACCCACACTAAAAACATCTTGAACTCTTTTAAATATTTCGAAATCTTTTGGAATTTGGAATTCGACAGGAGTTATTTTCTTGTTAAAGTCCTTGAAATTCCTGAAAATCTCTTTAAATACATAAAAATATTTTTAAATTACATGAAAATCCTTAAACTCTTTTTAATTTAAAAAAAATAATTTTAAATACTTTTTACTATTTTAAATTCGACTTCCGTTTCTGGCATGAAAGTGTAAAGTAGTAGAAATTGTTGATGCTGAGTTTTGCTGATATTGTGGTGAAATTTGAGGTGAGTGGAAGGGTGTGGATTTGAGAGATTAATTGAGGGATTGTGAGATTGAAAAGGGGAGGTAGATATTTTGGAGAATTGAGACAGATTTGTGTGGAAGTTAAGGTTAGGTTGTTTGGAGAATTGTAACAGGGTGGGAGGACTGTGTTGATCGGGTTAGAAGTAGCAGGGTTGGGTAGCGACAAAGAAAGGCGAGACAGGTACCAGACCGCGACGGTAGATAGAGGCAAGGAAGCATAGAAGGCGGAAGGGTTTGAATTTGATTCATGGCTACCGGAGCGAATATCTCCGCGGAAGAAACAGATTTAGAGCAGCAAGTATTCAGTACGCCGAAAGAGGAGATCAAGGAAAGGAAGGCAAGAGGGAAGTATAAGAAAACTATAGAAAAGTAGAGATTAAGAGCAAAAATCGTAGGTGATGACAAAGAAGAGGTTATTATATAGAAGTCCCGAGCAAATAGAGGATGATTTGAAATGGATAGAAAGGAAGATGCAGTATTAATTACGGAAAATAGCGGAAGAGGAAAGAAAAAAAGGGAAAGAGAACATGGGATAAGTATGGGAGAATACAAATAGACGGAGTATGGTGGGATTGGGATGAAGAAAGGGAACATATAGTAAGAAATGAGGTGCAGGGAAACTAGGCGAGGAAGGGACAGGAGATGGGAAAATAAGAAATAGTAGGAAGGAAAAAAATATGAGAAGCGAAAGTAGGGAAGAATGGAAGATTTGTTACTGGAATATAGCAGGACTAGAGAGAAAGGATAGGGAGATTATGAGAAATTTGACACAATGGGATGTAGTCATAATGATGGAGACGCGGCTAGATGAAAAGGGATGGGAAAGAGTAAGGAGAAGGTTACCAAGGGGTTACAAATGGCAAGTGCAAAATGCAAAAAGGAAGAACAAAAAGGGCAAAGCAATAGGAGGAATGATGATGTGAGTAAAGAATGAATGTATAACAGGGAAAGATAAGAAAGACAGGAAAGAGCAAAAAGAAGGATTAATAGTAGAAGTGGTAATGATGGGAGGAGAGAAGTGGAAGGTAGTGAGACTTTATGTGAACGGTGATATGCAGGAGAAAGCAGAGAAGATGAAAGAAATGAATGAAGAAAATAAAGAAGAGCTAAGGCTGATAATAGGTTGGGATTTCAATGCGAGAACAGGAGACAGGGGTGGAAGGGAATGGGGAGAAGAGAGGGAAAGGAAATCCAAGGATAAGGTACTAAATGGGGAGGGAAAAAGTTTGCTAAAGAGCTTGGAGGAGTTGGGATGGTATGTATTAAACGGAAATATACAAGGAGATGAGAAAGGAGAATATAAACGTTCAGGAGGTGAAAGGGGAATAGTAATTGATTATGTGATAGTGAATGATGAGGTAAGAGAGAAGGTTAAGAAACTAGAGGTAGGTGATTATAGTGACTCGAATCACTTTCCCTTAATAGTGACATTAGAAGGACAAAAAAAACAATAGCAATATGAATAAAAGGGGAGCAAATGTAAAAAGTTTAGGAAACGCGAATTGGTGAAGGGAAGGAAAAGAACAGTTTAGAGAAAAAGTAAGAAATATCAAAATGGGAGAGGGAATTGTGGGCGAGGAGATGGAAAAAATGATAGGAGAAATAAAAATAAGATTATAGTGCACAAACAAAAATGAAGTTAGTAAAGGGGGGAATAGAAGTGGGTGGAATAAGGACTAAAAAGAGAAAAAAAGGAGGTCAGAAAGGAATTAAGAAATTGGAGAAAAGAAAGAAGTAATGGGGAAGAATATAGGGAAAAAAAGAAAGAGTATACTGAGTTGTGTTATCAAAAGAAAGAGGAAGAGAATAAAAGTTTTGAGGAAGAGGCAGAGAAGGCTAGGATGGAAGAAGGGGTATAGAAGGTAGTAAATAGAGAAAGAAAAAGAAGAAAAAGAGTAAACCAGGATATTGAAATGGTAGAATGGAAGAAATGTTTTTTGGATTTTCTAGAAGTAGAGAGAAAAATGATAAAGGAAGGAAAATATGGTAGAGAAAGAGATGAGGAAGAAGACATATCCAGGAAAGAAATAGTTAACGTTTTAGGAATAATGAAGGATGGAAAGGCACCTGGTATAGATGAGATTCCAAATCAAGTATGAAAATTTGGAGGTGACAATCTAGAGGAATGGGCATGGATGTGTAATAGAGTATGGAAAGGAGAGCGGTGGCCAGAATTATGGAAAGAAGGAGTATTTATACCAATAGTAAAGAAAGGCAAAGGAGAGGAGGTTAAAGATTATAGGGGGGTGACGTTGATGCCAACACTGTATAAAGTATATGTAACTATTTTGGCGGAGAGATTAAAGATATAAGTTGAAGAAAAAAAGATCGAGTCACCGAATCAGACAGGGTTTAGAAAAGGAATGGGGGTAATGGACAACATATATCTTCTGAACTATTTAGTAAATAAGAGCATTAAAAGGGAAAAAGGGGCAATGATGGCAATGTTCGTGGACTTAAAGGCGGCGTTTGACTCATTAGATCGAGGCGAAATAGACAAAGTTATGGTAAAGAAGGGGATAAGAGAGGGATTAATAAAGAGAGTATCAGAAATTTTTAGGGAGACAAGAAGCAGGGTAAAGGTAGGAAATCAAGTAGAAGATAGTTTCTGGTTGGTGAGAGGTGTGAGACAAGGGTGTCCTCTGAGCTCACTTTTATTTAATTTATTAATATCAGACTTGGAAGAAGAAATGAGGAGAAAAGGTTAGGGGTGAGTTAGGATATTGAAGGAAAAGATATATACACTAGCATACGCAGACGACATAGTGTTGATGCCAGATGATGAAGAAGGGATGGCGGGAATAATTGCAGGATTAGAGAAATACTTAGATGGGAAAAATCTAAATGTAAATATAGAAAGGTAAAGATAATGAGTTTTAGAAAAGGAGGGGGAAGCGAGAAAAAATGGACAGGGAGATGGAAGGGAATAAAGTTAGAATAAGTAAAAGAGTATAAATATTTGGGACATATCTTGCAAAAAAATGGAGATCATACAGCTCATATAAGAGAAAGGATAAAAAATGCATGTTGAGAGAAGAAGCGCAAAGGGATAAATTAAGTATTAGAGCGGGAAAGAGAGCATGGAAATTTGAGACGAAGCTGAGGGTGGGAAAGGGAGGGGATTTGGCGAGAAAGTGTTTCATGGAGGTAGAAGAGAGTAGAGGGAGGGCGATCGAATTAACGAGATGGAAAGAAGGAAGGAGGGAGTTCTTTAATGATAAAAAAAATAGAAGACGGGACTGGAGTAACCTATGAAGAATTGGAAAAAAGGGAGAGGGAAAGACAATTAATGGAAAGATGGGGGATGATTAAGGAATCAAAATGCAATAGATAGTATAAGATGATAAAATAGGAAGGAGTTCCAAAGTATTTAAAAAAGGAATGGAAAGAGAGAAGGTGGAACAGAATAACAAGAATTAGATTGGGAAACGAGGTAAGGGAGAGGATGTACTGGGAAAAAGAAGAGAATGGAAAGAGTAGAATATGTGAATGGGAGGAGGAAACACGTGAGCATCAATGCGAACCATGTAGGAGAGGAATGGAAGATAAAGGAAGCTGGCAAGAGAATGTGATTAAGATTCTATGGGAGGGAGGATTAGGAAAGGAATGGATCAAAGAGTTGGAGGGTGCTAGAGGGGCGAATGAGAGAGAATGAAAGAATTTACGTGAAAAAAGGCAAATGGAGGTACAAAAAGTGAAAGAAAAAGTAAACGGAAGTCGCTTAGATTAAAAGCGTAAAGATTGTAAGTAATGGTAAAGTAAAAGTTAAGTTGACTAAGATGCGTTTGCGTTCTCATGCTCTCTCGCTTTCGTTCGCTCGCTCATTCGTTTGCTAATAAGTCCTGAATTGCGCTATCGCAGGAAATAGAGATAAGGAACTAGATATAAGACTTTCTGTAAATAGTTGTAAAAATTGTATATATAGATAGGATAAGACTGTAAAAAAATATAGATATAAGCGAAAAGATTGTAAGGAATGGAATTCATGTAAACCCTTACGGGACGCATTATGAATAAAGAAGAACATTTTAAATTCCTTTACGGACTTTTTAGACAATATGAAATCCATTGACCGGATAGGAACCGGACAAAAAAGTATATCCTTACTTTAATTTGTAGTTCTATTTGCCAGATAGAAACCTGGTTGGACCGGGTAGCCCGTACATTATCACTTAAAAATTCACAAGTGGCCGAGTGCCTTAGACAGACCGGATAGGAACCGGGTAGAAAAGCATATCCTTATTTTAATTTCTGGTTCCATTTGCCAGAAAGGAACCGGGTAGAAGCAGGTAGCCGGTACACTTTGAATTAATAACTTACAAGTGGCCATGTGCCTTAAAGAGACCAAATAGGAACTGGGTAACAAAGTATATCATTATTTTAATTTCTGGTTTCATTTGCCAGATAAGAACCTGGTAGAACCAGGTATCCGGTACACTTTAACTTAATAATTCATAAGTGGCCATGTACCTGAAAGAGACCGGTTAGGAACCGGGCAAAAAAGTATATCTATATTTTAATTTCTGGTTCCATTTGCCAGATAGAAACCGGGTAGCACCAGGTAGCCGGTTCACAAGCATCGTTTGCCATATAGAGACCTGATAGGCTCAAGGTAGAATTCTAATTTTATATAATTATTATTTTCATTTAGTTTCCATTGACCAAATGAAACCCGGGTAGGTGCGGGTAGAATATTTAAACAACTTATTTTTTATTACCATTTTCCGGATATGGACCGGGTAGACCCAGATGACCACTTGCTACCAATCTTATACCTGATGATATCTACAAATAACTTAAATTGAAATATAAAAAATTTATAAAGATCTCTTCATATAGGATATCAAATGCGATGATGTGGAGATTTTAAATGTGCTCTTATGCGCTAGTTTCAAAATTAAGAAAACACCATAATCAACCCCCTCATTACCACTCGCTAGCAATCGTACACCTGATGATATCTACAAATAACTCATATTTAAATATAAAATTTTATAAACATCTCTTCATATAGGATATCAAATGCAATAATATGCGCCACTTTCGAATTAAACAAAAATCATAACCAACCCCCTCATAATCATTTGTTACCGATCCAACAACCGATGATATCTCCAAATAACCTAAACTGCAATATAAAAATGTATAAAGGTATCTGCGGATAGGACTTCAAATTCGCTTATATGCGCCACTTTCGAAATTAACAAAAAAATTTAACCAACCCCCTTATTTCCATTTGCTGCCGATGCAACAACCGATGATATCTCCAAATAACCTAAATGGTAATGTGAAAATGTATAAAGGTCTCTTCGGATAAGGTTTCAAATGCGCTCATATGCGCCACTTTCAAAATGAACAAAAATCTATAATCAACCCCCATATTACGACTTATTACGATTCACTACCTGATGATATCTCCAAATAAATAATAAAAATATTGGAAATCCTATACTAAAAGTCCCTAATAAAATTCTATAGTGCAATTTAGGTTATTTGGAGATATCTACGGGCGATGAATCGTTAACAATTGGTAATAAGGGGGTTGATTATGGTTTTTTGTTCATTTTGAAAGTGGCGCATATGAGCGGATTTGAAACCACATAAGAAAGTCACTTCATCCATGCTGATTGAAAACTTTTTATTTTGTTGGGTATCACTTCGTAAAATTTTGTTATCTCCATATGTTAGGCAATTTTCAAAATTTTCGAAAAAAGATTTATGGCAAAAATGAGCACATTTTAAGAAGAATTAATCCATGCCCTCAACTTTATGTTACACATTATTGTTTAGGATTTAACGCCTGCGTTACATTGCCCCCCTCCCCCTTCAAAATATATCTTTGTTAATTACCCAAAAAACAATACGCGCGCAAGGAGCCACACAAGGTGCAGGCACGAATGCGAATAAACCTTCACGCGTGTCACGCAGATCACCAAATAGATGTGTTCGCATATGCGTGACATGTGTCGCATCTCCTGCGAGTCGCACGCGTGCTGATAAATTGCATCCCTTACAATTTTATTCTGTTTTGTGGAGTACAAATTTGATCTTAAGACTTTTCGAAAAAATTCCAAAAGTTGTTATAATAATCTTGTAGGATTTTCAAAAATTAACGTCGTTCTTTTCACCTTTTTTCATAACGGGCGTTTATCAGCTTAAAATTGTAAGCTTCGTTTTTTTTAAATGTTGTAAATGTTATAACTCTGGTAATTTTTTGCTGTGATTATGCTTTGAAATATAATTAAATAAATATTAGTCTCAAATTTGAGTAAATTGATTAGATTTGAAATATTTTTATGGTACCTTCAAAATCAGTGAGCGACATACGTATCTCTCAGTCAACGACACCCAACAGAAGGAAGTTTTAAAGGATTTATACGTATTTTTTATTGATGGCAATGTTTCGATGATTGCTATCTGCTTTCTTCATTCCTAAGACATCGCCTTCTAAGAATCTTTAATATTCAATTGTCAGGACAATCAACGTCTCTAAAACGTGAAATGTCCTAAAGATGACCTAAAGACATCTTAAAGACATAAACGTTCTCGGCACATCTTTCGTACTGACATTAGACGTTTTAGGAGCATCTCTAGGATGACCAAAACTCATACTATAAAAGACATCTTATGGATATCTGAAAGACGTCTCTAGGACATCCTTAATTTTTTTCCATTGGGTTTGGATTTCTGAACCTTAAAAATCAATTACCGACGCTCCATAATGAATTTGACAAATTCGTGAACTGATGAAATGAACCTAACCAACATAACTATTAAGTATTTAACACCTGCGTTACACTGCCCCCCTTCCTAAATATATCTTTGTTAATTAGCTAGCGCAAAATTGTTGAGGGATGGCGCATTTGAGCGGATTTGAAGTTATGAAAGATAGGTATGATGAATTTGAACAAATTTCATCAGATTAGAAAGATCACACCGCCCCCCCCCCCTTCCCAATTTTGATCGCTGATAACTCGGTCATCAATGAAGCTCGAAAAATTTTCTTTATGGCGCATATGAGCGCATTTGAAGATCTTCAAGATCATGTAATTTAAATTTTGATTTTTCAAATGGGGGGGGGGGGCATATGGTGATCCCCCCCGCATAACACCTGATGTAACTCCTACAGTTTTGTGTTTTAATCGTGAAAAACTATAATATGATTGAAAATACAGTCCGCTGCGTGGGCACATTCTTATCACAACCTTTGTTATTTAATTTCTTTTTCGTCCCGTGTGTGGATTTTCAAAAAATTTACTTTTTTATGTTATATTTCACGATTAAAACAAAAAACAGTACTATGAAAACATTTTTCATGACAAATGACTTATTTTTTACATTCTTATCAGAGAAGGTATTAGATTTGTGTAAAATTGGACCCCTCCCACCCTGTTTTTGTCAAATGTCCACGTTTTGCGACCCCCAGAATCCAGAAAAACAGGTTTTAACGAATGTGTGTGACTGTATATATGTACATACATAAATATATCCAAACATGCATGCATACATAAATGAACAATAAAATATATATAACATAAAAAAGTAATTTTTGTGCAAATCCATACACAAGACGAAAAAGAAATTAAAGAAAAAAGGTTGTGATGAGAATGCCCACACGCAGCGGATTGATTTTTCTTTCTTATTATAGTATTTCACGATTAAAATACAAAATAAGCATGCTATCAAAAAGTGATTCTCAACAAATTTGTAGATCTTTTTAAAATGCACAATTTTTGTCTATTCTTCTTTTCACCTATTTTGCACAGTTTAACCTCAAAATGTAACTTTTGGTTTTTCATTATTTTTGTATGATGCCAAAATTTAAATTATCGATTTGTTAAGAAAATTCAAAAAGTTGTTGAGATAATCTTGTAGGGCATTCAAAAAGAAACATTTTTCCATTCTTGACTTTTTATCATATCGTGCGTTATTTGGCTTAAATGCTTGATTTTCGTGTTTTTGAAATTTTGTAACTACTGTAACTCTAGTAAATTTTAGCTTTATCAAAAAAAATCACTAAGATAAATTCTTCGTCTTTTTGTATCGTATAAATATTCGTGGAGAAAAAATGTTAAAACTTGAAACAAATATTCTTAAAAATTTCCAAAATGATCTAACTTTTTGAATTTGTATCCAAAATAGCTGGCTAACAAACTTGAGCTTTATTTGCTGAAACACACAGAGTATGCCAAACGCCAATCGAATAGATTAATTTCTCCAAAAGTTATCGTGCTTAAAGACTGACATACAAACATACATCCATACATACACGCAAACAGGCAGAAGCACAGACACATTAGTAAAAACCTGTCTTTCGGATACTGGGGGTCTCTAAACGTGGACATTTAACAGAAACAGGGGTAAAGTTTTCAAAAACCCACACTTTATGTTTTTATTCTTATTATAGTTTTTCACGATTAAAACAAAAAATATGCATGCTATCAAAAAGTGATTTATAACAAATTTGTAGATCTTTTTAAAATGGACAATTTTTGTCCATCCACCTTTTCACCTATTTAGCACAGCATAACCGCAAAATGTAATTTTTGATTTTCCGTAATTCTTTTATTCTGTCAAAACTTGAATTTTTGATTGGTCCCGAAAATTCAAAAAGTTGTTATGGTAATCTTGTAGGGCAAAAAAAAACATTTTTATTTTCTTGACTTTTTTCATATCGTTGGTTATTTGGCTTAAAATGTTGATTTTCGTGTGTGTTTTGAAATTTTGTGAATGCTATAATTATGTGAAATTTTGTTTTTATCAAAAAAAAAGTCATTAAGATGAAAAGTTGTCTTTTTGACACATATAAATCATATGAATATCCGTACAAAAGATTTCTGAAACTCAGAGAGTGAGCCAAAGGCTAAATGAATAGATTAATTTTTCCAAAAGTTATCGTATTCAAAGCCTGACATGCATACATACATACATACATACATAACATAAATACGTACGTGCATAAATACATATATACACACAACAGACAGACGCATCCGTAAAAACCTGTTAATCGGATTCTGGGGGTCTCCAAACGTAGAAATTTGACAAAAACAGGGGTGGTCAAATTTCACGCAAATCTAATACCTTCTTTGATGAGAATGTAAAAATTTCATGAAGATATTTCGGGGCGAACATTTCTATGAATAAAATAATGGTCCAAATTTCACAACTTCTTAATTTGTATGTTTCATAAAATGAAATGAAAGATGTATCAAAAGGACATTATAATGCATAATTTTACGTGCAGTTGGAACGATTTTTATCAATAAAATGGTATTGGGGATAAATATTCATCTTATTTGAACCTTCATAGATTTAGGTACACATACAATTTGTTATTTGTCCATTTGTCTTACGACCAATAGCCAACTAACAAGAGGTGGTGATTTGTCACCTTACCCAGTGGACGAAAAAATTAAGGATGTCCTAGAACGTCTTTGGGACATCCCTAACACGTATTTTATAACATCCCTGGGGGACCGCAGGAACCGAAAGGAGTCTCTACAAAGTACTCTTGAAGATCCCACTGAGTACCCCTTCGGCCCTTTTTCGAAAACTGAAAAAACAGACGGATCAACTTTTAGATGGTTAAAATCTGGATTCTGCGTTAAAATTTGCATTCGAAACTCACGGAGTAATCGCAATACTTTTCTTTACAGCGTTAAGAACTTTGAAAAATAAAATACTTGTCAGTTCCATGAGCCGAAGGCGGCTTTAGGTGCATATTCTCTTCGTAGCAGTTGATAAGCGTTCCGTCGGTAACTTTAAGAATTTTGTCTGAATACTAGCGCGACGTAGTGGAAACCTCAGACGAAAACGCTGCGATGCAAGCTCTCACTCGCATCGCAGCGTTGTTGTCTGAGGTTTCCACTTCGTGGCGCTAGCATCCAGGCAAAATTCTTAAAGTTACCGGCGGGAAACTTATCAACTGCTACTAAAAGAAGATGTACTTAAAACCGCCTTCGGCCCATGTGAATGACAGGTGTTTTATTTTTAAAAGTTTTAACGCTTCAAGAAAGAGTACGAGGTGTGTTCAAAAAATAAGGTGACTATGGTTTTCTCAAAAAATATTAATTTATTCCTCAATATTTATGTTGCCCCCTTCAAAGTAATCCCCCTCAGATATAATACACTTGTGCCAACGCGATGAAGTTTTTATCTCCTCAATCGTTGAAAATCGATGTGCTTTCATGGGTCTCTTCAGTTTTGGGAAAAGAAAAAAGTCACTGGGTGCCAAATCTGGTGTATATGGAGGCTGAGGCATGACTGTGGTGCTGTTTTTGGTCAGAAAATCTTTCGCAAGCAACGATGAATGAGCAGATGCATTATCGTGATGCAAAAGCCACGAATTGTTTTTCCAAAGTTCCGGACGTTTTTTGCGTTTCCCCTCTCTCAAACAGCAAACCATCTCTGATAGTAATTCGGCGATTTTTCAACACCATTTCTTCCACTGCTTGAACGTTTTCATCTGTTGACGTGCTGGAACGTCCAGGGCGAGGTTCTTCTTCAACATCCTCTCGGCCTTCTTGGAACAGCTTGTACCACTTATACACATTTTTCTTACTCAGAGTAAACTCACCGTATGCAACTGTCAACATTTCAAGAGTTTTAGAGCACTGGATTCCATTTTTCGCACAAAATTTAATGCAAACTCTTTGCTCCATTGTTTTGGAAAGAAGAAAATCGCCGAGCACACCAGACCCTTCTAACCTTTTACGCCTCTGCCAGAAAAACAACACGAGCTATATAGTCAAAACTGTGAATATATGATCGTGACGAGTGTACCAACACAACAAAACAAAAAATTTAAAACTTGAATGTACGTAGTCCACGAAAATTGAAACGTCACCTTACTTTTTGAACACACCGCGTATTGCGATTACTCTGTGAGTTTCTAATGCAAATTTTAACGTAGAATCCGAATTGCAACAATTTAAAAGTTGATTTTGCTTTTTATTTGAGTTTTTAAAAAAGTAACCGAATGGGGACCCAATGGGGTCTTTACGGGTACTTTGCAGAGGCTCCATTCGGTTCCTTCAATCCGTCAGGGGAAATGTCAGTACTACAGGTAAAGGATTTATTTCAATTCTCATTTTTCATATTATTCTTATCGGAGAAGGTATTAAATTTGTGTAAAATTAGACATATAAATCAATACATATATTTATTTATATTTATTTGCCAATTTCGAATTTTATTTTTAAACTTCGAGCGCAACATATTACTTGAGCTATTATGGATGCGCTTGAAGTCACCTTTAGCAGAAGTTAATGAAATTTTTTTTAATTTGTAACTCTGCAAAAAAAGTATTGTGATCATTCCGTGAGTTTCTAATGGAAATTTTAATGTATAATCCGAATTTCAACAACTTAAAAGATGAATCTTCTACAAACAATGTAAAAGGTAATATTAGTTGATATTCCAATCTAAAAATATTTTAAATTAAAACCCGTTGAATTTATTCAAAAAGGACATTATATCACAATAAAGTAATGTTAAATCTTAAAAAGTAGCAAGAAATTGACGCGTCCTTGGGTTTCTATTACCTAATATTAAAATCATAATCAATTTTAAAATCCATAATAACTAATTTTTCGATATATAAAGTTTAAGAAATTGTTAAATGGACTTGAATAATTTATTAAATTATTTCACAGTAAGCACAAAACTATGAAAATTCCAAGAATGTCCTTGGGACGATCCTAGGATGTCCTATGCCAGGCCAACCAACGTTTCTAAGACGTCCAATGTTCTAAAGATTACCTAAATACGCCTTAAAGACATGGACATTCTCGGGACATCTTTCGTACTGATATTAGACATTATAAGAGCATCTCTAGGATGACCAAAAGGCATGTTATAAAAGAGATCTTAGGGATGTCCCAAAGACGTTTCTACACTGTAAAAAATGTTATGTTGAAAATCACATTCGACCGTAATTTAACCTATCGGACATTCAGAACTTGACTGTGAATAAAGTAGTAAATTGTCGAGACCTCAATACTAATTAACATTGTGGTATAATTAAACTGAAAGGAACATTGTGATAAAACTAGGACCGCGGTAATTTGACAGTCGATGTGTAAATTTGCATCTTATTACACTGGAAACTATTTGACCTATTTAATACGCTGTAAAGATACATCCGGCATTGCATTTATTATATGAGTTGATTAGTTTTCAACGTATAACAATGTAACATAACACAGACTTTTTTTACAGTGTAGAACATCCTTAATTTTTTGACCACTGGGATCTAACAGATATACAAAAAATAAATAAATTAGAATTTTTACAATCTGTTAATACCGCAATGCAAAGAATAAAAACGTTAAATTCTACAAATTAGGCAGCATTAACTTTGAAACATTCAATGTAGTTTAAATTAGTATCAAATTGAAAATTCTTTTGATTTAAAAGCGCTAATGCAATTTCAATTCTTTTCAATTTTAAGTGATCAATTTTTAAAGTTTTTAATTTTTGCTAGTTTCGAAATTTTATGCTCAAATAATTTTATTGACAGATTCTTAATTTGAAAAACTCTTAAATTTTGAACGTTTTGAATTTATTTTCGACCACTTATTTGAATTATTATCAGTATTTTTTAATTATTTAGTATTATTAACGTTGAAAACATTTATTTATGAACAATTTTCGGCAATTGCTTTGTTCAAATATTTTAAATAAAATACTTTACATTTCAAGGTCTTGACAAGTTATACCATAAAAAAGCGTTCTCCGAGTCCTCCCTGGCGGATCGAAGGAACCGAAAGGAGTCTCTACAAAGTACCCTTTAAGACCTGACTGAGTCCATCTTCGGTTCATTCTTAAAAAACTAAAACTATTAGCCAGATCAACTTTTAAATTGTTGATATTCGAATTCTACGTTACAATTTCCATTAGAAATTCACGGAGTAATCGCATTACTTTTTTTTGCAACGTTAAAAATTAAAAAAAAAAAACATTTAAACTAATCTTTTACCTTTAGTCCTGACATCTCGTCTCGTAACCTCAAGGACACTGCTTGACTGCTCTCACTTGCACCGCAGCGTTGTTGTCTAGGGTTTCCACTACGTGACGCTAGCTTCCAGAGGAAATTCTTAAAGTTACCGACGGAACACTTATTAACTGCCACTAAAAGAAGATGCACTTGAAGCCGCCTTTAAGAGCTTAAAAGTTTTAATTTTGTACTAATGTAAAAATGACAAATGACTTCCGAAATATTGCTTAAATATTTCATAGTTTGAAAAAAATAATTTAACACAATTTGACTTCTATTTTTTGTACTTTAAACCACAAATATTAGAAAAAAATGGTAAAATACCGTTTCTTTGCTAAAACTGCGTAATTGTTTTTAAAATAAAGCATAAGATTTCGGTTCCACGACACCCACAACTCAAGTTCACCAATTTTATGAATGTCTGAACTCTTAATACCCAGATCCAAATATTAAAAAAATATATTTTATGTTTAACATATTTGTTCCGCCATTTTGAATTTTGCAAATTGAACTTCATATTTGGATTCAGCGTCCCCAAATACGTTGACCCTTCCAATATCACATATTCTGGAAAAAAGTTAATTGTGCCGTATCAGAAATATCTCCAGCTTGAAGACTGGAACCACAACAATATATATTTTTTGAAACACCTTTTTTATAAGCTAAGCATTTTTCGATTTTAATTTTTTCGCGATTTTAGAACGTTTTGAATATCAAGAAAAACAATTTTATTATTAAAGAAAGTTGATTTCATGTCCATTCGTTTTCAGCTGAAGAAGTGTCAGATTCGACATATTCAACTTCTTCCAAAAAAGTGTGCATGTTTTTCTACATTTAGGAAAATTTGGAATTTAGCAATAATGCTTTTCATGAATTTATCATTTTTTATTATTATTTACTAGTAAGAACGGTACATTGAGAAGTTTGTCATGAATTTTGAGCCAACACGATGCTTGTTTCAAATTTTGAAACTAATAACAGAGCATAAGATATTAATCACAGAAAAATGGCGATATTGAAATCGGCGTTTTGAGAGATAATCTTATTTCAAGAATATAAAAAATGTACTGCAACAAAAATGATCTCCATGTATTTCTGTGTGATTGGTTTAGATTCAGCCACAAATATTTTATTTATACTATATACTAATTATTATACTAATTGTTTATTGACTTTACTTTAACCCTTATCTTGCTCTTTACACCCCCCCCCCCCCTCACGAAATGTATTTATTTATTTTTTGAAATAAATACGAGAAATAACGTAGCACTTTTGAAGAGGGGGAGGGGGGTCTAGCCTAGTGTTACATGATGGCGAAAAACTACAGGGAAAAGTCGGAAATTCGTTACATAGGGGGATAAAATTGTAAAAAAATCGCGTTACGTAATTTATGAATGGCCCCTAATGCGACTGGAAAAGTGTTTCCTGCAATTGGTGCGCTTTCACCAAGGAGAAGCCCAAGTGCGAATTCCTATACGGCCCAACAGTGGCCCAGAATTGGCAAAAATATTGCCGGAATTCGGCTACCAGTATCGGGCCATAACTGTTTGTGTATCTGCGGTATGCACTCGGCGGCCGAAACAGGCCCATCACTGGATGCTATTATTGGCCCAATGCCAGGTTAAAGTAACGACGGAGTAACGCAACGGTTACCAATGTCATTTTACGATTTCATATCGTGCGAATATTATTTATAATTTCAAGAATTGAAAAATTTCCTTTAAACATTTTGGTTGATTGTAACGACTACTGTCACAGTCTGACGATATGATGAAAAAGGTATTCAAAAAATAAATATTAATTTATTGCGAGTATTTTGAGTTCAAATATTGATAAATCTGTTTAGAGTGAATCCATATATTACATTTTTAAACATTATGTTACAAATAAAATTTCTAACGCTACGCGGTATCGAACCTACATATCTTTACCTAAATATATCGCCTAGCAGTCGGCAGTACTAAGCACTACCCTCAACCGACAAGTTGAAACTCGGTGAAAAAGCTATCCTCATAAGCTACAATTCAGAAAAGTTAAAGTAACAAATTTTAGGCTATCTTTCCTTAATTATTCATTATTATGCAACGTTACGCAAATATAAAATACACGAACATCAATAAAATAACATTTACAGTTTTTCAGGAAGTTTTTATGAAAAAAAACAGGACCTAGTGTTGTTTTCGTGACAATTGTATTTATAGTTTCTAGACATTTAAGAAAATATAAGAGCAGTTCCATGTCCAATCATGTGAAGAATATAAGACGTGGTGAAAGTGACACTTGGTCTAGTAATGTGCCGTTACTGGGTCAGACTTTGGCTGATCCCGGTAAAACATAGTTGCCCGTACTAAAATTTAGACTTGGTGATAAGCCTAGTCGATGATCGAAGCCGCGCTTGTGCTGTTGAGTTTCAGAGATACTTTAATATTTTCGACTGAGTGCCACGACTCAATTTATTCTAAGTCGAATGACAGGTGGGGTTAGAACTCCCAGGCGACGAAAGAAGGAATCATGGATGAATTCTAACTATTATTTATGGTTAGAAATATTATTTGTAACCATGAATATAATTTAGCGGACATCAATCCACAGGCTCTTTCGTCACCTGAGGCGTGCTCAAATAACGCTGGAAAATAGGATAAAAATACGTAAATTAGACTTAACTACTAAAAAGAAAAATACTTACATCTATACAGGTAGATGTAAGTATTTTTCTCTTTAGTAGTTAAGTCTAATTTCCGTATTTTGATCCTATTTTCCAGAGTGATTTTAGCACGCCTCAGATGGCGAAAGAGCCTGTGGATTGTAACGTCATCCTGGTGACGAGGAATTAGGTATTGTGTTCACCCCGCTACCTGGTGTCAGCATCCTAGGGCCGATTTGGCGGCCGCGCTCGACGGAGTTCCTGCTGCGAAGTATCTTTGTTGATCTGGAGTCTTTTTCGTGGCCGCCCTTGACGGACTTAATTGTCCGGAGGGTCTTGAATGATCTGGGGCCTTTTTCGTGGCCGCTCTTGACGGCGTTTCTGGACCGAAGGGTCTTTGTCGAGATTCCGAATTAACGAACCGATATCGGGCCTTTTCATAGGCCGCCCTCGACGGTGTTCCTGGAAAGAAGGCACTTGAAGTTTTGGCACACCACCGGACTTGGTTCGAAAATTTTCTTTGCGCGTCCTCTGTGTCGTCATTAGACTCGAGGGGTGTCTCTCAAGGCAGTGGTGTGGAACTTTGAGGAAGGGTGTCTTCATTTTTATTGACCTAGATATCGGGATTATCCATTTAGAGCCTAGAATTTGTTGAGACCTGGATATCAAGGGTATCCATTGCGGGCCTAGAATTGGTTGAGACCTGGATATCAGGGGTATCCATGGGTGGCCTAGAGTTTGTTGAAACCTAGATATCAGGGATATCCATTAGGAGCTTCGATTGTTTCTTAATGCATGTGTCTGTTTGGAGGTCGCGCATTGATGTAACAATGTATGTGGGTTTCCGAGCAATTATGAGACTACTCTCTGAAGGAAGCTCCGACTCTGGTGGATCGACAGTGGGGCCACTATTTAGCATGACAACGCGGTTATTTATTTTTGCGGCGACACGATCGATCAGGTCTAGTTTATAGACCTGTCCAATAATCCGTTCTAGAATAGTAAAGGTTTCATTGTGTAGTGGGGCTAGGGCGGCATTAAAACCTTTTCGGGCATCCGAGAGTTGGTGGTTTCGAACAAAGACTTGGTCTCCAATTTCTTATTTTTGCGCAGATTCTTTAGGACTGCCTATTGGCGCTTTTTTCTGTAGGTACTGGGTCTGATGCTAACTTATATTATGGATCCCAGCGTCCCTGGAACAGTCAGTAGGTACGAGTGGTCTTGGGAGGTCCATTCCTCAGGACGTTTGAGATTAGCTCCGAAAAGAATTTCTCTGCTAGTAAACCCAGTTGCAATGTTACGTCGAGCACGGGTGTTATAAAGAATCTCGGGAATGTGCAGATCTCAGTCTTTGTGGAGGCGCACGGTTAGGAGTAACCTAATATCCTTTAGAAGATCTTGATTACGGCGTTATCAGTAAGTAGGGCTTTGCGATAAGGACCCATTAGGTCTAGGGCGACGCTTTCTCAAAGGTTTTTTTGGCTCCCGGGGGCGTTGTTGCTCACGGTTGTCAGTCCTGAGGGTTTTGCAGCAAGCATAAAGATAGCAACTGTGTACGTATTCCCTAATGCCCTCTCTCATCTTGTGGCAGAAAAAGCGTTATTGGATTGATGGCAGGGTCTCGTCCGTACCCGGATGTCCGGCACGTCCGGAGTCATGATATTCATAAAGTACTAACTCCCAAACCATATCTGGGACGTGGAGAAGCCAGGTGCAGGGTGTTGTACCAGTGGCTCTCCAGAGACCACCATCGTTAAGGGCATGCTGTTTGAAAAAGACGGCTTCTTTTTCCATAAGAGCCGGCAATGACGCAAGCTATTCAATTTTTGAGACGATTTTATATGTCTCGTCATCTGTCTGTTGGGCACTTGCAATGTCGTTGTGCAGATCAAGCGTTTTCATCAACACAAGGTACGGTGGCTGTTCGGCCGTGGGATTTTTGTTTTCAGGGGAAGAAAGGCCTTCATCGGCGAAGGAATACTCTTAATCGTTAATGACAGAGGAGGCTTCCGCTAGGGCCACACTGAGTAGGCTTTGGCTCTTTGAGTCATTTTTTTACCGTGAAAGAATAAGTTCCTAGCTGGCAAGCTGGTTGTCTCAGTTGGCCTCGGGTTCTTTCAAATGATTTCGGGGCATTCTCGCTCGTTTTTTCGTAACGAGACTGAGTGGGGGGAAATTTGGCACTGGCGTAGCTGATAATGCTTCGGGTAGAGTCTAACTTGGTTTGGAAGATTACCGCTCCCATTCCCATGGAACTTGCATCGGTTCGTAGGGTGTAGGGTAGTCCGGGGACAGGGTGGACTAGGCATAAGGGCTTTTTAAAGCCGGGTTTCACGTTTTTGAAAACACGTTTTGCTTCTGGGGTCCAGTTCCATCGACTGCCTTGTTTACCGAGGAGGTCCGTAAGTGGTGCTGTTGTAATAGAAAAGCAGGGGACATATTCCTGGATCCATCCACAAATACCTAGGAACTTTTGTACACTTTTTTTTATTTGGGAGGGGTCGCTCAAAGTACAGCATTCACGTACTCGCTTTAGGGAAAGTTGGCTTCGGCGGTGTCAACGTGAAATACGTTGAGGTTTTTCCGAAGCGGTTTTTTTTCAGCGAAAATTTGAGACCGTGAATCTTGAGACATTTCAAAATAAGGCCAACATGATGAATATGTTCTTCCCAGATATGATAGTAGATGATGATATCATCTAGATGCATCATACAAAATTTATTGATTTATGCAACAAGGGCAATTTGGAACATTAGCCGTTGGAACGTGCTAGGGGAATTTTTTAGGGCGAACCGCATAACCTTTATTTGATTGGTACCGCCTTGGGGAAGGGTAAAGGTAGTATACCCGGCAGTATACCCGGGCAATGTCAACATTTTGGTAGTCAGCCTAAAGAAGTGGATTCCGAAAAATCATGTGGACGCTGAACACGTTTGGAGATCTGGGTTGTTTCGTTTTCGTCGAATTCGGCCTCTACTGTTCTGGAAATGTGGGTGTTGAAATCTGCTGGTTGGGAAGCCCTAATACCGCGACGAATTGAGGGACGGAGTAATTCTAGGAGCGTAGCGACCTCAGGTTCTCTGGGGGCGTGGGGCTGTAGGAATTACAGAAGTAGATACTGTTTCTGGAGGAAGATACAAACGGGCTCTTTATCTCCTTGTTTCTGGGACTATAGCTGGGAGGTAAGGCGTTCTATTGTGTTGGTCCAATTGTATTTTTGTAGAAATAATTCCCGGAAGCGAGTCCACTCAAAGGGGAGACGGCGGTAAATTTCCCACCATTGCGCGGCAGTATCTTTTAGGGCTTGGGCTACTAGTGTAATCCATTGTTCGGCTGAAGTTCCTTGGTTGTGAAAATATTTTTTCATTTGATTTAGGAAGATAGTGAGTTCTTCGTAATCATGACCCTAGAACTCTGGAAGGGGACGTCGGGGAACAGGGATGGCATTTAAAAACGTCTAACATGCTCGTAGATTTAGGTAGGGTGCTTGATTAGCATACCCGTGATTTTGAGTGGGGGTACGTTATAAAAAAGGGAAAGGTTTCCCACAGGGCCTTGATTTTGTCCAAGGGGTGGATTACCCACAGGGCATTGGATATCTACAAGAGGTGTGGTTTCCTGCTGGGTATTGAATATTCCTAAGGGAGCTATTTCTCACTGGACCTGGATTTTGTCCAATGGATGGATTATCCACAGGGCCTTGTTTTTGTCCAAGAGGTGGATTACCCGCATGGACTTGCTTGTCCACAGGGGGTGGGTTTCTTGTAGAGGTGATCATAGTAGTTGACAGTGCGGCTTCATCATAAGATCTAAATCCGTGGGGGAAATTATTTAAAGAGGAGTCCCCTTGGTTTTGGAGTTTAATACCAGAGGGAGTTTACTCCTGTGATTTAAACTCCAGGTTAAAGGACTGACGAGTCCTTGTCGGAGTTCATTGTGTCATGGGCGCCACTGGATGTTTTTGCATTCCCAGAAGTGATTGGGCTATTATTTTTCAAGGGGGAGCGAAAGATCACGGAACGTATTTTCTTCGCAGCTAATTCGATTCCGAACGTGTTTGGTCGGAATACCTGTGAATGAGGCTTGAAGTAACGACTGCAATCTTCAATGATGACAGGGTTGGGTATTTCGATGCGCAAGTCGTACTGTGGGTATGGTTTTTTGTTGAACATCGTTTGTTCCTGTGAAAACTTTGGTTATTTGTAATGAGGGAGGCGGATTTAGAGCAAAATATTATATGAAAAGTGTGTTAACTTTTCTCTCAAGGCCCACGTTTGGGCGTCAAATTGAGCTCAGAGTGCGGGTTAAGACTGTATCAGGAGTATTAAACTTATGTAAAATATGAAAATTAACTAATTCAAGACAGGGATATAAGAAATAGATAGCGAATCTACGCTTGAAACACTTGGTGGTCCTGAAAAGGACCGATTGTTTAGTGAGTTTCCGGTTAGATGTTGAAAGTTTGGTTACTTTTTCAAGTAGACCGCTCGTCTACTTAATTTTGTGATCTGTGGTGATGGGATAATCACTTGCATTACTATCGCTCAAGATGACGTTTCGACGCTGGCGAGTTATTCGAATTGCATTTTTATGCACTCTTTTGTATGAGGTAGTCAGTGCAATATCGGCTGCTAATGTAACAGCGTCCAGGTTGTCATAATCGTCGATCGCGATCCCTAATAGAGCAGTTAGCTCGAGGGGGGGGGGGCTCATGCTCAATCTGCGCTCGGGGTATTCGATTGCGAGGAAAAATCCGGAAAGGTAAACGTAATTAATCGTAGGTAGGAGTCTTTCGGGGTCCAGGTAAGATGGATCCGCGTCGCGAGAAGCAGGGCGCTTTTCGAGGGAAATCCTAGGCGAGTGATGAAGCGTGTGCCACATCCGAGTGTAGTATCGTCGTTTGCGGTGACGTGTAGATAGCAATGTCGAGACTGACTTGCACTAACACCCTAGACTGACTATCTAGTGACCAGGGTGGCAGGACGCTTAGCGGTACGGTGATAAGAGCCCCTCACCGTACGTGGTATGTAGCAGCGACATCAGAAAGATCTAAAAGCTCGTATTCTAATAGAGGAGTGATTCTACGGTGATGCGGGTTTTTCAAGGTGACATTGGGCGTTCGGATGATGAAATCGAATTTCGTCAATGTGGGCACGACTCTACGTGCTGAAGTTGGATTTCTCCGTGTCACTGGATGATCCTTCCGATAGGGAGTAATTCTCACCGTAAAGGGGGTCGGCTGCGATTATGCTGTGAAGGCAGCATGCAAATGTTATAAGGAGGGGGGGGGGGGGGGGGGGGGGGGGGTGTTGTAAAAAGTAAAAAAGTTAAGTAAAGTGAAAATTATCCCTTATTTCAGGAGCTTCGACGTGTATACTTAACGGCTAGCTTGGTGGCGGCGTGCCTCTTACAGCGCAAGGGAGGGAGGCATAGGTCCGCGGTCTTATCGCATAAGTTAAAGAGCGAGTATCTTTTGAGCAATGCGACTGGACGCGGGTTTCGCGCGATTGATGCGCTTTCACCCAGTAGAAGTTTAAAAGCGTGATCGATGATCGAAGCCGCGCTTGCGCTGTCAATTGCCAGATATACTTTAATATTTTCGGGTGAGTGCCGCGACATAATTTATTCTAAGTCTAATGACAGGTGGGGTTAGGACGCCCAGGCGACGAAAGGAAGAATCATGGATCTTTGCTGAATATTATTCATGGTTATAAATATTATTTTTATAACCATGAATATAATTTAGCGGACATCAATTTTATTATAT